>NW_016160458.1:0-41064 GCF_001687245.7 Rhagoletis zephyria | reverse complement strand
GATTAGTATTGCCATAATGCAACCCTGCTGCGAGGTTGCAAAATGTAGACGCGTAAAAAACATACCTTTGAGTGTGACAAAATGTAGACGGCGTCGTTTTCCAATTTTGTATGGGAAACAACAACACCACAGATTTTACGGTTAGAAAACGTCTTAAAATGTAGACGTCTACATTTTCAGACACTATTTGGAACGAACTGTGAACACCCCAATTGTTTATTCTTTTTGTTGTAGCTAAGAACTCGTAGTGTTGCCATCACCGCAGTTTAAGGATCCAAAAGCAAAATTTACTTCAAGTACATAAAAGAATTATATATTTAATAAAAGTTTGAGTAAGGGTACGGTCACACAGTTCCGCGCTGACTGTAGCTTTCAAATGGGTTGGCTTTCCAAAACGGAACCAATCGAGATTTCAGCGAAAGTATAAGGAATTTCGTCATGAGGATGTTGGGGANTTGTTGCGGCATTCATTTCCAAAATATATTTCATTTCTTTAGATAATTTTGTATAAAGAAACTAACCAGTTTGCTGTATGATTAATATTTAAGTAAACTATATTTACATTTCTAGGGGTGCGATTTCACTGAAGCGCATATATTTGTTTTATTTTTAATCTGGATTTTATTGGGTTTTGTGGCAACACCTATTCTCTAGTTGACAGCCAAGGCGCATCAATACATGTATGGATGCGCCTTGGTTGACAGCCGTCAAGACCGCAGTGTACGTGCGTGTGTGCGAGAATAGTGATGCAGTTTGGTAGCGCTGCCTGTATTTAATATCAATTTAAAATAAGTTACTTGCGTCCAATTTGGTTCGAGTTAAATTTTAGCCACTGTGAAGATCGGTACAACACTAAAAAAATATTTAGTGCGCGCGTTGAATATCAAATTTTTCGGCTTCAATTTCGACTATTTGTCAGTTTTTGTTCACTTTTCGTGTGCGTTCCTAGTGTACAAAAAGGAAAGGCGACCGTTAGCTCTCACTGCCCCGCTAGCAACAACATAAGTTACAATTCCGAGTGCATCTTATAAAATCTTATAGAGCGCTTTTCAACGTTTTATCCGCTGGGTGTTGATTGCTCCAAGTGTAAGTTAACATTTATTATCAAATAATACCCTTGCAAGCGATTAGTCATCGTATCCGTGAAAGGAATGTGGAAATGGCAAATTTTTCTATAGCCACTTGCTGCCGCACCCTTGTGCTCTTGTTTCGGGCAAGGTTGTGCTATGCAAGCGCCGTGAAAATGTCAAATTGTAATTCCACCCATAGTTTTTTGTCCATTTTTAGTGTTTGTGAAATAAATTGAATACAGAACAGAAATTAAAAGAGCTGAACATAAAGGAGAGAGATAGAATGTGTAAGGAAAGTAATTAAAAAGGAAACGAAAGCGAAACTGGCGAAGCGTCGCATTTTTGACATTTATCGTTGGTTTTGCTGTGGGAGATTTGTATAGAATAGCGGGTAAGATATCAGCGGCAGGAAATACCAAAAATGGGAGTTTTATTAGTTAATTTACAATGGTATTTGGTGGAAAATTAACTGATAGTTGTTATGTTTGTATAGAGATAAAATACCACTTTACTTTGACTAGATATTAACCCGGATATCGTTTGTCGCGTGACATGGTTTTCAGCTGAATGTCAAAGTGCCGGCAGTTTTCTTTGTGGCCTTTTTATTGTTTATTCTTTTTGTTGTAGCTAAAAACTCGTAGTGTTGCCATCACCGCAGTTTAAGGATCCAAAAGCAAAATTTACTTCAAGTACATAAAAGAATTATATATTTAATAAAAGTTTGAGTAAGGGTACGGTCACACAGTTCCGCGCTGACTGTAGCTTTCAAATGGGTTGGCTTTCCAAAACGGAACCAATCGAGATTTCAGCGAAAGTATAAGGAATTTCGTCATGAGGATGTTGGGGAAGGCTTTCTCTACATGAATTGATCACTCTCACAAAGTAGTTGCTAATAGTATTTAAGCAATTTGCTGCTAAATAATCTTCACTCTAACCCCCAAATTTTTGTACAAGATAGGGTTGTTGGGCTTCAATAGAAAGTCGACTTTTGAGTTTTCGATCGACTCTGTACAGTCGACTTTAAAAGTCGACCGATCCACGAAGAAAAGTCGACTTTGTTCGACTTTTTTAATAAAAAGAAAATGTATTAAGTATACTCTGCATTTAACTCATATATTAGCTATAAATATAGGATTTAGAATACGCCAAAAATATCATCATTTACTAGTGGTCTTTAGAATAATCTGTAATTTAGTGAAATTCAATGCTAGGTAAAAAAAAACAGACACTAAAGGATTTTTAAAAATTTTGAAAATTGTTCCAGTTATACAGCATGAAAATGTTTATTTTTGAAAAAAAATTGAAATTTCAAAAAAAAAATTCTAAAATTTTTTTGAATCGATATTTGGTAATTACGGACAACTTTTGAAAAAAGTGGCCTTTCCGAGGGAGCAGAATTGGCGGGTATTGGTAGAAATATAAGTGCCACTTTATAAGCATGGATAAATATGGGAGTAACCCAGACATCTAGTGGATTGGGACTATCCACACGACTAATGTCGCATATTAACTGGAATCCTTCCGGCAACGTTTTTAGCGGTGTATAAAATTTTGTACCATACGGATTGGTCAAATTCGAACCAAAGACTCTGTAAAAACTTACATAAACTCAAGCAGAAAAACTTTCTTGCATGAAATTGTTAAAATAAATATAATAATATTATATGTTTATCTTACCTCATTATAATAATAATTAATTGAAGATTGTGGAGACAAACGATTACCAAATTTGAGGAATTTGTTTTCGTATAATAATTTTATGCGCTGCTCTCAAATGATTTGTACTGTTGTACTGTCATTAAAATTCATTTCGCTACCACACTTTTCACATTTCACTTCAGTTTTATTGACAATTTTTTTTTTTAAATATGACCAAACAGCACTCCGCGCGCTTGTTAGAAGATCAGTTTTTATTGGCAAATAAATTAAAAAAAAAATTCGAGAGTCGAAAGTGAAAAGTCGACTTTCAGGAGTAAAAAGTCGATTTTGGTCGAAAGCCGAAGTCGACTTTGCCATCCCTAGTACAAAATGCCACTTATCATTTATCTTTTGTGTGATATGCTGTATTTTATAAATTCGTTTACTCGTTTTAGCACTTTTCACAAACAAAAAAAAATAACAACACAACAATTCGTTCTCACGACAGTCGGGGCTACGTAACCGGAACGACCCAGATTTATATCTGGACTGTCACTCCAGCAACACTCCCCAAAATCTCTTTGGGGAATTTGTATGCTGTTACAACAACAACAATAACGCGTGAAAAAAGAATGACACGACGTGTCATATAGAAAATCGCGTGTTTTACCCATCTCTAGTCCCTTTGCAACGAATAATGTTTTTTTTATGCATTGCCAAATTAAAAAAAATTGCTTTCCATTTTAAGATGTTTTCATTTTCCTGACATCTCATTTTCTCATTGAGATCTCAATTTATATACAATTAAAAATGAATTGCCCAAATAACTAAATGAGTTATTATATGATAATTTGAACTCAATTAAGAGCTTAATTGCTCAATTGTCCAAATTGTTCAATTGAAAGAGTATGTCTGAGCGTAGTATTAGGTACAGCTGAATTGTGTTTACATACAAAAGTATAAAACAGAAAACAAAAATACAATATAAATTAAAAATTTACGTAAAGCAATTTGTTAAGCAATCGTAAGTGAATAAGTAATAGCTTTCTTTTGAAACCTTTGCCAAATCCTAATCATTTGCCAAAATTATCAGGTTATCGAACAGACTAAGGGCTGGTTTCTCCAGCTCAACTTAACTTAGTCAGGCCAAATTTCTTGACTTAGTCAAGAATAAGCTGAGTAAAACGTAGGCTAACTTTTGACTTAAGTCCGAAAACTGGCTAAACTAAGTTAAGTTGAGTTGGAGAAACCAGCCCTAAGTGCCTGCAATTGCATGAGGTGCCCGTTTCTCCAATTAGTTTTCCCAAAATTGCGATTTTCATTAAGTTTTCACAATTACTTGTATTGCAACATTTAACAGTACTAATACTGAAGTTATTGCCGTAATAAGTATGCTTTAATTTGTTATTTAATTAAACGGCACGTAAAATGTGATTTTATTTATATGTATCCACATCTAACCTATAAATTTGCATTTTCACTGAGTCTGTAGGAAGGCCTCATTTATATGCATTTCTCTACTTCTTAAGCGATTTTGGCCGAGTTCAGCAAAGCACGCCAGTCGTTTCTCCTCTGTGCCAACTGACGCCAATTGGAAACGCCAAATGAAGCCCAGTCCTTCTCCCCCTGATCCTTCCATCGCAGTGGGGGCCTCCCTCTCCCTCTGCTACCACCAGCGGGTTCCGAGTTGAATACTTTCAGAGCTCCATTCGAACGACATGACCAAGCCAGCGGAGCCGCATTTAATGTAACTAATTCGTATATATTATTATATCTATATATGTATATAAAAATGAAATGTCTCGTCAATGTTATTGTGGCTTATTAACATTTCATTTGGGTACTGTTTAGTAAGTGGTCTAACTATTTCGCGGTATTGCGTTCAAAAGGGTGACCCGATCCAAAAAAAAAAAATTGCACACACTTGTAGTCAAGGGTCTACACATTATTTTAACACCTACTTTTGTAATTTTTGGTAACTATTTTATTTACAAATTGCGTTTGATATATGCCCTTTTTTTTAAATTCGGAAATTAGCGTACATTTATCACTCCTTTTCTCTTTAAAGCAGCCACTTCACCAAAGGTGTTCTCTGCAAAAGGTGTTCAGCTCCTTTTCTTCGCAAAACAGAAAGAGAATTCTACTTTGTGAGGGTTATAATCCCTAAGTGCGCCCGAAGGCCGCATATGCCGTAAGGTGTTCTCTGCTAAAGGTGTTCAGACCCCCTTCTTTCGCCTGATAACCACCTTGGGTAAATTTATTTTATTTAAAAACCCCACGGCTTTTCGAAAAGTGGGGACTGTCCCCTTTCGAATGAGGGTGTTTAGGGGGCTACGCACCTCCCATACAAACTGAAATTCTCATATCGCTTATAGCTGGTTCCGCTTAAGCCAACGTACTGAAATTTGACACAGCTATGTATATATGGTCGTTTAATGTATAAAACAGCGTATCTTCATTCTACAAAACCGCATAACTGACATTTGCTGCCAAAAATTGGATTTGCTTACACAAGCCCTTGTGGCTCAATCCTTATCCATTCGTCCTGAAATATACTAGCCAGAAATATAAGTGTTTTTACTCTCTAGAAAATAATTTATGCAACCTCACATACGCGGTTTTGCATTATTTTGATACGCAGTTTTGTACTTTAAAGGACGATATGTTATTAATACTGTGCTCACGACAGAAAGTGAAAGGTATTGGAAAATGGGGTGTGGCACCTCCCATACAAATTAAATTTCTCATATGGCTTATTTTGCAGAAAAATTTATCCAATGGATGGCACCTGCTGTCGAAATGTATAGAAACTCCGTGTGTTTACTTTTCAGATGGCTAAATGAAATTGTGTAAGCGCATCTTTGTCCGACGCCCTCATACACCCTTAATGCGATTTTGCATTTACCTCCGATTGAAGAAATTGCTCGGGGCGGCCGTTATTGCAGCAGTAAGCCTCAAAGAAACTAGTTCATAAATATAATAAAACAGTGGATCTGCTTCCGACCGGCAACACCATTATTTTTGAACTAAACTCTACATTGTTCTTAACGACTAATTAAGCTTAAAACTAAACTAAAGATAACGGTTGATGGAAGAGAGCTCAAGTTGGAGTGTGATAGTAAGAATGATGAACTATAAACTAAGAGAATAATTAAGAGTAGGTGGAAGAAACAGTAGGTGCGAGAAAGTGTGTTAATATATAACTATATTAAGACGAATTGTAAAAGTGGCGAATCGACAAGGGAATTGGCTAGTTTGTTTATATACATACATATTTGCGTCGGCTGATTGACATAAACTTTGATTAATTGATTTAATTGATAATGAAATAATTGAACCATTCAGTGTTTCTGGTCATTTTTACATATCGTTTCCTTAATATAGAAAGGCCCTAAATCATAAAGTCGTTGGAACGCAAAAAGCTGTAACTAACTAATTTTGCTCATTGCTTAAAATTATGTGTGGACTTATAATTCGATTAAATGCATTATAATAAATTAAAAAGAGAATTTTTGATTTTAACTTAGTTACGGCTTTTTGGATTTCAACGGCGATATGAGATAGGGCCCTTCTATATTAAGGTAAAATGATATGTACATACATACATACATACATATTTACATATAACAAGGTCGTATGGATAACGCATTCATGAATACTCAAAGAGTTTCGTCTTTGGATTAAATTTATTCTTTGTTCAGTTGCTTTGGCGATTCTCAATTGTTCAACAGGTAAACAAATACATATGTACATACATATGATGCAAATTGTTCAACAATTTATTGTATGCCAATACACTTAGGTCTCTTTCATGCGGCACAAGCGGTCCTCAGAAAGCCGCATAAAAAAAAATCTGCATAAAAAAGTTCTTTACTTTCATACAAAAACACGGGATGCGTTCCAGCATTTACAAAAACCGCATAAATTCAGATACTTCACGTAAAAAATNCGCATAAAAAAAAATCTGCATAAAAAAGTTCTTTACTTTCATACAAAAACTCGGGATGCGTTCCAGCATTTATAAAAACCGCATAAATTCAGATACTTCACGTAAAAAAATCTAAAAGACTGCATAAAAAAATCCAGTGTGGTAATATTAAGCGAAAAAAAGTTTATTTCTTCCCTTCAACACTTATTATTCCATGTAAAACTGAATATTAATGAAATAAATTAAATTTTATCTGTATTTTAACCAAAAAAAAAAGAATAAATAAATACCATAGAAAATACATGAATTATGTAAGAATACGAAGACAAATTATTTATCAGAAGCATTGTCTCTTACAGCCTGAAAAAATCAGTATAAAATCAAATCCGCATTAAAAAACCGCATAAAAAGAGACCTAAGTGTATATGACTTTGGAGCCCATTTTCTGCATGACAGCTTTGTGAAAATTCTTTATTCTGTTCAAAAACCTCCCAGTTGATTGAAGTGGGTTAGTAATTTTGTATTTGAAATTATGTATTAATATTTAGGTGATTGATTACTTTAAATCACGTGAAAAAACCAGATGTCGGCGGAAGCCTTATCCAACAAAAAAAAAAAATATATAAGACCCGTTTTACTCTCTCCTGTAAACTTTGGCATGAGGTTTTGAATTATCTTGATATACGCGGTTTTGTAGTTTAAACGACGATAAGTAACTATGAGCTACATATGTGATAACAAAAATGGCACTTGCCTGGACAGTGCAGTTCTTATACAAAAAGGAGCGGAGAATATAGCAAACGATATCATTATAAAGACAAGTAAAGCGGAACTATTGCTGTAGCATTTGAAACCATAGCGATCAAGCTAATGAAATAAAGCAAGATAGAATAGCGCTGGGGTGTTCTCCCCTGCCTTCGTTTTCAGCCATGGAATGGAATATTAGGATATTTTATATTTTATTAGAACCAAAATGATGTTATGTGGGTGCCATCATTTAGGATGTCTCTGCCCTAAATCTTCGCTCGGAATATGTAAGTTAGATATAAAGTGCCGCTAAATCCCAGAAAGCACTGCAACCGACTAAACAATTTCTGAAAGGCAAAGTACTCACAGATATTGGGCCGTATGAATAAAAACTAAGCAATTGCTCTTTCTTAAAATTTCAGACCTTTCACTAAAATTTATTTGAATAAATCGAGTAAACNTGTCTCTGCCCTAAATCTTCGCTCGGAATATGTAAGTTAGATATAAAGTGCCGCTAAATCCCAGAAAGCACTGCAACCGACTAAACAATTTCTGAAAGGCAAAGTACTCACAGATATTGGGCCGTATGAATAAAAACTAAGCAATTGCTTTTTCTTAAAATTACAGACCTTTTACGCGATTTATTCAAATAAATTTAAGTATTACTCATAAGGCCCAAAGTTCTAAAATTTTAAGAAAAAGCAACTGTTAGGTTTTAGCGCACTTTGGAATTCATCATTCGTAAACAATTGGTATGCACTCAAGCAGATTTATACAAAAGGTGTTTTTTTCTGAAAAAAAAAAATAAAACAAAAAAAATGTATTAAAGCCATCGTAATCAATGCATTCTCGTCCCTTCTGAGAAAAGTAAACTTTGTTACATGATGTAAAAGTCAAATAATTTTNGAAAAAAAAAAAATAAAATAAAAAAAAATGTATTAAAGCCATCGTAATCAATGCATTCTCGTCCCTTCTGAGAAAAGTAAACTTTGTTACATGATGTAAAAGTCAAATAATTTGATGTAGATTTGTGCAAACTTTTTAATTAATTTACCTTGCAATTTCACAGTGCTTAGGGGTTGCACACTTGCACAAAGTAGCATTGATTGTAAATATTTACCATTTTGAATCTTGTTATGCAAATTTACTAACCATGCACTTTAGAATATCCGATATACATACATAGATACGTTTTTACATTCGCAACTGTGAGTTATATAAATCTCTTCGCACTACTGTATGGCTCGATAAACACAATACATATATCTATAAATTCATGCCTAACCTCAAGTGTTTTGAACGGATAAGCAGATAATATCCGGTATTTGTTTTGAATATTAGTAAACAAAATTCTTAATATTTACTATTAGTCGCCTGCGGGTGGGTGTGGCATCAGCTTGCAAGTTGTTGCAAAAATAAATGCTTATTCGCTAATTTTTCAAGAAGAAATCACTACTTACGCCTATTGATGGAAGTAGCTGATGTTTATTCAAAGAAAAATAACAAAGTTTATGTACAAAATAAAAATTTTATTCTATTTGTTAATTAACAATAGATATTCAAACATTACTTAAGTAAGAATATATAACATTTTTCGTACATATGTTTATAGGCGTAAAGAATAAACTTCTATGACTTAACATACATACTTAGTATATTAAAAAGTTTTGACGCGTTTCTTTTGCCCTGCCACAAGCCAGCAATTTGGCGTCAGTTGCGTGCAATTAAGGATTCCTTGCGCGCACATCTACTGTCTGGACACACCTTGGGGTTTTTTTTAGTTTTTCTTACTCGTACGTACGTAGTACATATTATTTACATACACGAACGTATCCGCTTCGGCAGCAAATTGGCAAGTTGGTGTCACGCAGTGAATTCGGACAATTCAGTTTTTCATTAGAATTAACTACATTTGTTTACTTGTGTGTTCCTATGTACAGGGTGGGCCAAATTAGACATATCAACGTTAAACACATATAGCTTCTTAATTTTTTAATATCACTGTTATTTTCTTTCTGCTAACTGTTATAGTTAATCTCTTGGATACTTACAGCTAGACCACCAACAACGACTACAATACGCTATTCGTTTTACACAATTAGCCACACAAATTGATTTTTAGGTAATGTTTTGATGTCGGATAAAGCGCATTTCCAAGCAAAACTGTATATTGTGGAGCTCTGAAAATCTAAGGGCAACACACCAGCACCAGTTACACAAATCCAGATGCACTGTTTGGTGCGGCATTATGGCCCAGAAAGTTATCGGCCCCTATTTCTTCGAGAATGAGGATGAAACGCCAGAAACGGTTTCTGGGGCTTCTTACTGAACAATGATTGCCAACTTTTTGCGGCTAACGGCAGAGCAGCATCCTAATTTGTGGTTCCAATGAGATGGAGCGACTGCGCACACTGCTAGGCAATGTATGGACCTATGAACTATGGATGTTAGGTCTTATTTGGCCCACACTGTACATGCGTAGTATGTATTGAAATTGGTATGTGAGCAGAAAGTGCATGTTGTTTAGAAATTTGCATAAAATCTTTTTACCATTACGAAGAGATTTGCAAAATTTAAGGCCGGTCAGAAGGCTTAAAAGCGATCTTTATCGCACTTTCCGTACAGGTGCGCGCATATGTACATATTTATGTATATGCTAGCGATGTTTCGAATATCATATTTTTCACATTCGCGAATGCGAATTTTCGGAATGCGAATGTGCGAATGCGAATGATAGGAATAACAGTAAAAACTCTGTAATCAACTTAGTCATCGTTTTTTATTACTTAAACATTTATTTCGTTATTAGAACATTAAGCGAGTGCTTAACCTATACCATGGTTTAATGTAGTAGTCAAAGTTCAAAAGGGGCATATTAAATTCCAAAAAAGTAATTTTGCTGCCTTTTCTCCCATGAGGCCATTTCTTAGAAGCTCGTATATAACGCCGGTTGCACTGAACAATTGCACGCTCATTGGAACGCTCGCGGGTGGAGCGCTCAATATGTCAATATGTCAATTTGTCGTATTTTAGTTTAGTTTTCCACCAATCGAGAGGATTTTCACCGAGATGAGCTTGTTTTTCTTTAAGATAGGCCTTCAATTGAGCTTTAATTTCAAATTTTTTAATGTTTTCAGATTCTGCTTCCGAGCCTTCGCTTTCGCTGGAGGAATGTAAAATTATTTCAAGGTTGCTTATACGACTTTTAGCAGCACTTATTGAAGGCCCATCAATGTTGTTTGATATACTACTTAACCGTTTAGCACCTGAAGCTAAAAGCCGGTTATTGTCCGCACCCTGGTTGTACAGACTTGCTGCCCAATCCTGTGTTTTCTTGATAAATTATTTGTAAAGAAATTTTCACGATTTTAAATAAAAAGCTTTATGATATCAAAAAGAGGGGAACTGATTTCCACATGAGTGGAACTGATTTCATTGTCGTACTTTTGATTGCCGTAGCCGAATAGGCAGAGATGTCGGCTATAAATTCTATGTGTCCCAGGTTCAAATGCCAGCACATGCAGTATTTGAATGATGGAAACAAATTTTTTAATATACAAAGTTTAAAATTTTCATATGAAATTTCAATTTGTAAACGCTTGTGAATAGCATTTCAAGCTTGATAATTTATCACGAAAAGAGCTTTTGTTTTTTGTGCTAGAATTCCAATTCTTGATAAAAATAAAAAATTTACAAATTATAAAAATAATTATCAAGTGCACAGAATCGGGTTCTTAGAGTCGTGTCAACATTCTTAGAGTGGACTTTCTGCCCATGCACAGATTCGCATTCGCAAAACATTCGTATCATTTGATGCGAATGTCGAATGCGAATGTGTAAAATGATGTGAATAATTCGCATAACGAATGCGAATGCAAATATTCGCAACATCCCTGGTATGTGCCAGTAAGTAGGGGGTGCTCAAGAGTATATAACTACAGTTGTCCACAAAATAATAGGAGTGCGATATTTTGACCAGTTTTGGCTACTTGTCTTTTGTTTATTTAATGTTTATTATTTTTTTATAAAAGCCTAGCTGGCTATACAACAAACACCATATAAATTCAGATTTTAAACTTTGTATAAAAATTATAAAAATTTTGCAATTTTTCACTCAAATTTCTAACTTTTTGATCAGAATCTTTAGAAAATTTTCTGGTATGCAGTTTTGTAGCACATTCAATTCTAGTCTGAAGAAGTGCAAGTTTCAAGCGGCTAAAAAATTCCGTTGATTTTTGAGAATTTTTTTGGTTAAAGGTGTTTCACGTTTTTTCCATACAAAGTATGTCGACAATTTTCTTTTATATGGAGGACACTGCCAGCAAAAAAATTGCCAAAAATCAACGGAATTTTTTAGCTGCTTGAAACTTGCACTTCTTCAGACTAGAATTGAATGTGCTACAAAACTGCATACCAGAATTTTTTCTAAAGATTCTGATTAAAAAGTTTGAAATTTGGTGAAAAATTGCAAAATTTTTATAATTTTTATACAAAGTTTAAAATCTGAATTTATATGGTGTTTGTTGTATAGCCAGCTAGGCTTTTATAAAAAAATAATAAACATTAAATAAACAAAAGTCAAATAGCCAAAACTGGTCAAAATATCGCACTCCTATTATTTTGTGGACAACTGTACATACTTACATACAGGCACATAGATAAGCATTTATGGACTCAGATAAGATAATGCTGGAGCGAATTCGTACACTTGGCTAATTAAATTTGTATATGTAGAGAAGGCACGTCATTGGCATTGCGTAAATTTTATGTGGTGTACATGCACTGCCGGCAAAAAGTATTGGCACAGCGGCTTTTTTACAATAGCCTCATATCCACGTAAACCTCGTAAAATTGTTTAAATTTGTACGGAAAATCGGTTTATTTACGAGGTTTACACAGTTACCCTGAATATGTATATGCCAAAATTTTTATTGTAATATTTTTCCGATTTTTTTTTTTTATTAAAATATGGCTCATTCTACAACAAAAAAACATAAAAATATAATTTCTAAACTTTGTGCAAAACTCGTGAAAATTCAACAGATTTTCAACTTTTTAATCAGATTTTTTAGAATTTGTTTGAGTAATCAGATTTGTTGCCCATTAAAATCTAGTCTAAAAATACAAGGTCGGGGTTAGTCAAAAATCGCATTGTTTTTGAGAATCTTTTTTTGTTGGAGGTGTTTTGCATTTTACCTTTATGTATAAAGTATTTTCCAAATGCGGGAAAAATTGCCAAAAATCAACGGTAATTCGCAGCTACTTAGGACTTCTACTTTATTACAATAAAATTGATTGGGCTGCGAATCATACTGCATACTTAAAAAAAAAAAATCTAAAAAATTGCTGAATTTTAGCGAGTTTTGCACAAAATTTAGAAATTGTATTTAATTTTTTCTTGTGGAAAGAACCACATTTTTATAAAAAATTGTCGGAAAAATATTACAATAAAAATTGTTGCATATATTACAAAACAGCATCTGTGCTACATGTGAAAATATAATTTTGCATAAATGGACTATGGCGATTGACTCGGTCGTAGCCGGTCATTTAAGCAAAAAAGCTGTTAAGTGACTTATGCCACTTTAAAAATAACCGGCTCACATATCTCATTGTTATATTTCATTTAGCTTAAGCAGAACAAATAGATTGAAAAATGGCAAAGATGGAAAATCTTTGTGAACTTTTTTCTGGTACGGGCTAATGAACATACCTATGTTTGTACATATGAATGTATGTATGTATTTTTTTTTCAATGGCAAACAACGTTTGCCAACTTGAACCAACCAAGGCGAATATATATAAGGTGGTGTTACTAGCTCAGCTGATTTTGTGTATGTGTTTCGCCGCACGGCTTCTCATATCAAATTCAAAAATTTTGTTTGAATTTCTACACATACTCTTACAGATTTTGACAGTTTATGCCGCCAAAGCAAAAACAAAATACATGTAAATTTTTGTTTTTGTACTCCTGCTATCACCTTATATTAATTCGCCTTGGAACCAACTAACAAGATCCCCTAATCAAAGAGGCAAGGAAAAGTCAATTTCTGAGTGTTTTTGGCATCTGTCTAAGAATGAAAACAAAACAAAGAAAACGAAAAAGCCGCCGTGATTCGAGTGCGATTATATACATACATAGCATTTATTATAAAATTTAATAAGTGAAACTGAATTAAAATGAGCAAAAGGTTTTCATAAAATATAGTTTTCGTGATAGAAAGTGTTTCACAAACGCATGGC
This sequence comes from Rhagoletis zephyria, assembly GCF_001687245.7. Lineage (NCBI taxonomy): Eukaryota > Metazoa > Arthropoda > Insecta > Diptera > Tephritidae > Rhagoletis > Rhagoletis zephyria. The sequence goes on along the minus strand of NW_016160458.1, from coordinate 27,438 downwards.
ATCAGCACAGCTCGATTTTTCAATGTCAACGTTCTCACCACAAAAGTGCACACAGTTTTCACGCAAATTTACCCCTCTTGACAAGAGGTAGAAGACAATATAAACAAAACCGAAAAATATCAAAATCGCTACGAAAACTTTTTTCTGAAAATCGATTACAAATACAACGGTGACTGATTAGGTGATTTGTAGTCGTTGGTTCATGAATTGCAAATGTACATTAGTGATAAACAAGGCGTATTCAATAAGGTGGTATCGGTACGCCAACAACAAAATGTACATGTATTTTGTTTTTGTTTTTGCGGCGAGGACTGTCAAAAATTTCATAGGAATGATGTGAAAGAAAACAAAAAACAATAAACAATCAACTGCTCCAACCAATCAACAGCAGCCATTTGACATATGAAGCCGTGAGGCGAAGAAAAATAAAAGGGTGCTGCTATCACCTATTAAATACGCCTTGAGTGATAAAGAAGAGCCAAGATAAAATACATACAAGCAAAATAAACAAATATGCTGAGAAGGCAATAAAGAATACGAGTAAAAGAAAAGTATGCATATAATAAATGGCAAACAAATTTGCACACCTAGGCAACGCCTTGAAATTCCCACGCGATCGCACAAAGTCCAACGTGGTTCTCTGGCTGATCGAAAGCGCATGATCGGTCTCATTGATATATACTCGTATATTAACTTTGATTATATGTAGTTGTATATGTCACATAAATCTCGCTTTATTTTCCATTTTTTTTTTTTTTTTTTTGAATTTTATAAGTACGCCGCACAATGGGACTACAGCGGCCAAAAGTAGTATAAACGGGTTAGCGAGTTCTGCAAAAGTAATTACGCAGATAAATAGCAAAATATCCAGCTAACCTAAACCAAAAAGAATTTTTGATAAAAATGCACATTTGCAATCATGACACGAGCTTAAAGTAAGAACAATCCGAAAAAATAAATCTGTAACAAAAAATTTTGATCTTGTGGCAAGTAATTTGAATTAATTTTTCCGCTTCTGCGCATATATAAAAGGCCAATGTGATTGATGAGTAGTTTTTGTGTATATCTGTGGTCAAGTATTGCTTTTAATTTTTATAAACCTTTTGAAATGTATAAAATAGTTTACTTTGAAATTCTACACATAACTAAGTATGCAGGTATTGTAAATGTTTTCGTTTTGTCATTTTTAAAATGAAGAAATAGGAACTTCTTTAGATAATGTGCCTGTCGTAAAATTTAGTACTTGGAGTTGTGTAGAAGGTGGGCGCCGTAATAAGAAATTCTTTATTATCTTCCAAGTTAGGAAAAATTCTGGCTTAAACGAGCAGGGCACACCGAATTTCATGAAAAAAGATTTTGTTTTTTTAATTTGCGCCCGTCTTTCTAGAATTACTGGACGATAATGTAAACAGATTTCTTTCAGATTTATGATCTTCTCGTTAAAACCAGCATATGCTATGAATTTCATCAAAATCGGATAACATTTACTATTTCCGCCCATAAGAGCTGTGGGCGTGGTTGCGCGTTGAATTTTACCATTTTCCACATTTCTTCATTTCTAAGTACCGAACAGGGCATATAAGAAATTTCAGCGAGTTTCTAGTACGGTTACTACTTTTGGCCGCAGCTTATATGGGGACGTCCCACTGTGCGCCGTCAAGAGCGTGCAGATAATTTACAAGTTTATATTATATCCGTATGTAAATTAAGAAAGCCTATCAAGCTCAACCTGTTTGTAGAAGCGCCTTCTCAGCTGCTCGGCCAATCGTGAATGGTTCTAAATTCGGCCGAAATAGATTATCTGCGCGCGGTTTATTTGCTTAAAAAACTTGTTTTTCATTTCGTTTGACATTCTTTTCTACTTAAAGTAAAGTAGGGGTTTTTTATTCTATTTTTATTTTTATTTTCATATTGACTGTTGCTGTGTGGCTTTGGTAATGCTGCAGTCATGCTATACAACTTGATCAAAAAAGTTCACCAAAACTCAGAGGTCATTGTACTTTGACGAGATGCTGGTTTGGTGGGCCGGCCGGCCTCCCGTTAGTTGCNCTTAAGATTTTACGACGGTTAACACGTCTTGTGAATCCCCTAATTATATCCGTATGTAAATTAAGAAAGCCTATCAAGCTCAACCTGTTTGTAGAAGCGCCTTTTCAGCTGCTCGGCCAATCGTGAATGGTTCTAAATTCGCCCAAAATAGATTATCTGCGCGCGGTTTATTTTCTTAAAAAACTTGTTTTTCATTTCGTTTGACATTCTTTTCTACTTAAAGTAAAGTAGGGGTTTTTTATTCTATTTTTATTTATTTATTTGTTTGATTTGGTTATACATATTGGCTGTTGCTGTGTGGCTTTGGTAATGCTGCAGTGATGCTATACAACTTGATCAAAAAAGTTCACCAAAACTCAGAGGTCATTGTACTTTGACTAGATGCTGGTTTGGTGGGCCGGCCGGCCTCCCGTTAGTTGCAGATTTTGTGTTGTCAAACAATAACTGAAATGTTGTTGCATTGATACATTTTTCTTTTTGCCTTTATTAAAATTGAACTGACCACATTTGTGTTTATTTTATGCATCGGCAGCATATTTTTATACTCGATTTTTTTTTGTTCTATGTTCTTTGAGACTTTTTTTGTGGGAAAAGCAACACAGCGTCGTCAGTTAGGCTTCGTGTGTTTTTTTTTAAATTTTTTTTTATTTTAACTATAACATATAAAACAATTGGGTATTATTTTTAAATCGAAATTGAAAAATACTGTATTAGATTTTGTTAAAAATTAATAATCTTGTTGTTTATAAAAATTTTAATTGTCATAAGCAGCTGATTTCGTTGTCGCCTTAGTTGTGTTTTTACTGAGCGAAATTTTTGCGCGAAAGTTGCTGACGTCGTCGCTCTACTGGGCGAGAATTCGCCGTTAGCCGGTATTGGGTTTCAACGGTAAGCCGAAATTCCTATTCGGAAATTCCGAAATCCGATGAAACGAAAAAGCGAACGGCTCGATGAGCGGAATGGGATGACGACCGTGGTTAGACTTGGTTGAGTTTAAAATTGAGTCTGAAACTGAAAGTGGGATTAAGATTAATATTAGGATTAAGACTAAGATTAAGATAAAAATAGAGCTTCAGATGAAGATTAGAATTGAGGTTGAGATTAAGATTAAGATTAACATTGTTATAAAGGTTAAAGTTGAGATTCAAGTTAAGATTAAGATTGAGGCTGAGATTAAGATTAAGATTAGGTAAATATTAAGATTGAAAACAAGGTTTAGGCTAAGATAGATAGATTTAGGTTAAGGTTGAGATCAAGACTAAAAATGAAAATAAATACTAATATTAAATTTAAGATTAAGGTTAAGTTAAGACTAAGATTACGGTAAAGATTAAGATTGAGACTGAGAATAAGATTAAGATTAAAGTGAACATTAAGATTAGGCACAAAGATAAGACCAAAATTGAGAATGAGATTGGCATTGAGATTAATATTAGGATTAAGACTAAGAATAATGCTTAATTTTACCCAGGCATTGAAATGACAAAACATTGGTGCCATTTAAAAATGCCATGTGGAAGTGAACTTAATGATTATTTTTGAACGTAATGATACGATTACTTTTTAATGCCCAACTTTGTCATTACAAATTTTTTCATTGAATGCCTAAAGGACATTCAGCATAAGATAAAGGCAAAGATTAGGAATATGATGAAGATAAAGATTATGATTAAATGTAAGATTGGAATTAAGTTAAGACTAAGATTAATGTGCTACCATTCGCGGGCCTGGGTTCAAGCCCAGTTTCCGACCAACATAAAACATAAAAAAACAGAAAAGCTTTTTCTAATAGCGGTCGCTATTTGGCAGGCAATGACAAACGTTCTCATAAAAATACAATCGCCGCTTGGAGTCAATGTAAAAGTGTAGGTCCCACTCCCCTGTCGCGTACTGAGATGAAGACGCTTAACATCTATGAGGAGATATTTCTTTGAAGAGCTGGAAATATTTTTTAAAGAAATATTCTTCATTGGTCCTTCGGGGCCACTCCTGTAAACAGCATTACGCTTATAATAATAAAATAAATAATAAATACGTACATTTATTATCAGTACCAGTGTTGCCAGAACTTTTTGGGCGAACCGGCTAAATTGGCAAATAAAACCGGCTAAAAACGGCTTAAATGTTTCAACTAAATTTCACATGTTTTATTTAAATAANAAAAGCTTGTTATCTATCTAGGTCGTTCTGGTCGCACTCTGCCCAACTTGGTCGTGAGCACGACCTCTGTTCTCTCCTCTGGCTTTCTCATGTTCTCCAATTTTCCAAGCTTTTTAACTCATCCTTTCTCCAATTTATCCTAATATAATTCATTGTAATGGGTTTTCCCGTTTAAAACGCTCCTGATCGCATTCAGTAAGCTTTGTTGTTAAGTATGTCAGCACCTTTACTATTGTATCGATAAACTTGTGATCGGGTTCAAGGTCCAAACGCAGCTCTTACACACATACTATTAGCAAAAACCTAATTATCACCATACACATTCATTCATAATCTTCGTTATTACCTCGAGATGGCATATACATACTATGTTAATATAACCACTTAGACGAAGCCTAGCGCACAACGCCATGACTAATCATTAAAGTAACAACAGCATAATACATATAGCAAACAGGATTGCAAAGTTTGCAGTCAATGCGCCAGCGTAACACCGACAAGACAACAGATAATATCTACTCGGCGACGTAGGTTTTCGCAGTTTCTCACCAATTGGTCCCCGTGGAGTACTTTTGGGTTGTGTGCAGCGCACGGACACACTTACTGTGGGGAATTTCGCCTCATGATTAGAAAAAGTTCATTTCGAGGATAAAAAATATGTATGTATATAATTATGTGTTATTTGTGAGTTGTTAAGTATAATATCAATGCTTATTTAAGAATAATATCAATAGTTAAGTACATAATTAAGGCTTCTGTTTCTATAAACTAGAAAACTCAAATCGTAATTATAGCACTGAATGGTTCAAAATTCAAAAAAATATCCCTTGTAAGATTATATTTTTATGAAAAACGTGAATTTTCAACTAAAATCCTAAATTGCAGAACATATTAAGCTTTTTTCCAAAAAAAAAGTTATAGAGACTCCAATGGCTGCCAGTGCATCCGCCCAGATAGTTCATTAAGCGCACCAAAGTTTGAGCGACCATTACCCGGAACTCTTCAAAAATACTTAACATCAAGGTATGAATTGCTGCCGTATAAATTCAGGACATGCATTTGCTTGGAGACTCCGTTGGTTTGGTGGTCATATGTTCCGCTAGCACATTCAATGGTCCATTACTCGGAGCTGCTCCAACATGAATATCCGAGTATTAGAAGATAAATAAATATAGTCTCTTAAAATGTTGAAATTATAAGAAAAGTGTTTGTTTACAAAAATTACATGTGCCACTCTGTCATAGTACGGTTGGTTGTTGCTCCCTTTCATACCACAGGAATTTTGTATACCACTCTGAATCAACAAAATCAGATCAGATTTTACCAAGGAGGAGTACTCAAAAATGTTTATTACTGTATATACTGTGGTATGTATGCGGTGCCGTGGTACCTTTCCCCCACAAGCATTTTCCACCACACTTTTCATGAGGTTCAGTTAAACCAAAAATACTTGAATAAAATACTAAGAGCAAAATCGACGGAGGCATGTCAAACCCCGAATATTTTTTTACACGTAAATATAAATGTGTGTATTTGGATGAGTTTAAATGAAGCTCTCTTGCTTTGGCGGCAGCAGCTTCAAAATATTGGCCGATAATGAAGCAGCAACAAGAACAAAAAAAAGGTGAAATCTGAGCGTAAATCGCGTGTAGCTCATACGCCTCGATACCATATACATATGTACTATATGTATCTATAAACATATGTACCCAAATACATACATACATATACACCTGCGCGCGCGCGCGTTTTTTTTTTTTTGCCTAATTAATACCATTTGCATTTGTATGCTGCTCCGCCACTGCTTCAATGGTGTTCGAACCACGGATGAAAAATCGAAATTTCAAATTGTACCTTATTTGACAATAGAAATTTTCATTAACAGTGATTAATATATCGATACAGTTGAATTAATATTCATAAAAATTCAATAAAGATATATGTGATCCAAAAAGGGTAAAGTCGGAAATTTAATGCTCTCAACCCTCTCCGATTGTACTATACCGAAAAATTTGTTTTGTTTGTTGGAAATCAAAAAATATTTAGGGGGCGCTCAAAGCACTCAAAGTTTTCCATGTATTTTATATGGGGAAAACATCCCAGTGGGAATTAGGAGCACGTAATAATACCTTATTAGCAACTTACTCTTCACCTGGCAGTCATTACCATTTCCCTGCCGAACGTCCCTTACTTTTACAAAGGCATGGCCGCCTTATGTAAGTAGGAATTTAGAATGTACATTTGGTATCAGACATACTTCTGAGCCGCTTTACAAAGTAAGTTACGTGTAATGCAGAGCAGTCGCTCGGAGTAGTTCGGTGCTTGGAAATAACTTCGGCTGCACGTTATTTTGCAACTGACAACGTAATGTGTCTTCGGAGGTGTTCATTTTGCCCTTTACTAGTAGATGACATTGGCCATGATGACAATTTTGGTACTAAAAACTAAAAGAAAACATGGCTTACCTCGCAAGGTGCTTACCTATTTTCCCAGTGGGATGTTTTCGTAGAATGGTATAGAATTTTTGAAAATCAATATTTTGCGATCGAAAATGTGTTGCCATTTCACCTTCCGGAAAAAGGTACAATTGTACCTACTTTTCCATCCCTGATTCGAACTCACGAGCGGACGACTAGCTGATTGGCTGACATGACGTCTGACCGTTAAACAAATGAAATGGATGTATGTATGTATATCGGTGAATATGTGCATGTGCGTGTGTGTATCTACGCGTGTAACTTGCGTAACTTGTTGGCCATTTGAACGAAAAATTGCGTAGCCGCATTTTTCGACCTTTTTAGTACTGTTCCCTTTCTGTGCCGCATCGGTCGTCGACTGGCCGGCCACTCTCGCTTCGCGATCAGTTAGTGGGCTAAAGCGGGTTTTGTAGCGCCGGTATAAGCCAAAAGAAGCACCTACATACTACGCGTGTATACAATAACAAAATCTTTACTATGTTATGTGTATGGACATATGTACATAAATACACTGACAATATTTTTCAAGCTGAAATGTTTTTGTTATTTTTCTATTAAAATTTCCTTCATGCTTTAGCAAAAACAGAATTTAGAAAAATTTCACAAATTTTCAAAATTTTTGGGTATGCAGTTGCAAGGCTTATATAATCTTGGTAAAATAAGTTTTGAGCGGCTAATCCCATTGACTTTTAAAAATTTTGTTTGCTGAGGGCTTTTGCGTTTTTTTTTTTCATACAAATAGAGCAATTTAGGAAAACTGGCATTGATTTTTTTGTATTTTTTTTCGCAAACGATCTTGCACATGTTCTTCTACAAGAAATTCATGCTTATATAAAAAAGTGCAAAACGCCGCCAACAAAAAAAAAAAAAAATAAATAAAAACTTATTAAAAATCAATGCAATTTGTAGCCGCTCAAAACTTGCACTTATTTTACCAAAATGTTACAAGCCTTGTAACTATATACATACCCAAAAATTTTATAAAAAATTCTGATTAAAAAGCTCTAAATTTAGATAAAAAATTGTGGAATTTTTCTAAATTTGTATTGTTTTTTTGTTAAATCAGGAACCACATTCTTATCAAAAAATAAAAACAAAATTTTAGCTTGAAAAACATTGTAAATATTAAAAACAAACACCATTCATCCACTTTTAGCCGCCAGTGTAAGTATGTACAGGTGTTGAAAAAATGATAGAAACAAAAAATGTTTCTGTTTAAATATTTTTCTTTTGTTTATCTAATGCTTAATAATGTGTTTTAACTAATGTCTAACTCGTTATATAAAAACAGCATATAAATCAACATTTCAAACTTTTTACAGTATACAATATATTTTTTTTTCAAATTTGTTATAAAATTTGTCTACTTTTTAAGCAGAGTTTGTAGAAAAGTTCTGGGTATGCGGTATTATAGGATTATAATGTGCATGTTTCAAGTGGCTAAATTATACCGTTGATTTTTGCGAATTTTTTCGCCAAGGTTGTGGCGCATTTTCTTCTATACTACACATGAACTAAACCCATTTTGTACTAAACATACTTAAATAAACGAAACTTGTCACCATTTTTGTTTCTATTATTTTTGCCACCACCGTATGTGTTAGTGTTAATAAACACTTTCCGTCTTCTTACATTGTGGCGCACACCACCTTCTACTTACCAGCTCTTTTGTACTACAGTATGCCATGACAAGCCGAAATTGGCTTAAATATATGCACATAACGGTAACTATTTGTACAGAGAAATGAAGAAACCTGCTAAAATTCGAAGGTGCATAGATACGGAAAAGCTAAATAATAATTCGATCTTTTCGCTCTTCATTTACATATATACTTACTTCGTTAATTGATTTTGGCCAACGCTCAAAATACTCACTGATTGATGGCTCTTTGCCTCTCCCAATCAAAAAAAAAGAAAATAATAATAATAATTTCATGATCATCCGATATTTCCATCGCAACGTACATATATTTACTATATGTACAGGGTGGGCCAAGGTGGGTAAGACCTACCCATCCATAGTTTGCCTAGCAGCGTGCGCAGTCGCTCCATCTTGTGTGAGCCACAAATTAGGATGCTGCTCTGCCGTTTGCCGCAAAAAATTGTCAATTATTGTTCTGTGAGAAGCCCCTGAAATCGTTTCTGGCANGTATTTCACGCTGTGCTCTTATTAAAAAGGTATCGATGAGCGCTCAACTAACCAATACAGCGAAATGACTAAACCAACCAACCGACTGACCAATTCACTGCCGCCCGCCCAGCCTATTGTTACTGTTCAGCCAAATCAATGCAATGGAATTTTCATCATCTTTTTGTTGCTTAACACACGCCAGCATTTTGGAGCGTCGACTTTGAAATTAATGTTTTTTCTACGTATGTATGTATGTACACTTTTTTACATTTGTTCGAGTTTTAATTTTCTCATATTTTTGTTGTTGTTACAACGCTTCACGTCTTTATAAATATTTTTTATTTATTTTTTTACTTTTAGTTAAGTGCAATTGCGTGTCGATTTTCTTAAAATATGCATCTAAGAAGATATGTATGTAAGTCTTTTTTAATTTATTGTCGAATAGATTTATAAATAAATGACAAATAAATAAATTGCCTACGAATAAATACATACATACATACCTATGAACCTTATCTTTGAGTTTACTCTATCTTGCACCTGTTCAAATTGACTCTAATGAGTGCACGCATCCCGGCGCATTAATTTTTATTTCTATTTATTTATTACTTATTTATTAAGAATTGTCGTTTCAATCAATTGTTATTAATTAACTATTATTGATTTTGATTCAACGCTTCATAATGTTATCGTCTTCGGAAATGAAAGTTTCCACGCTAATTTATAAATAGATAATGCGTCCGCTGCACAGTGGTAAAAAAAAACTAAAATGCTGAACAAAACACCAGGGCGTCGTTGGATTTCTACAATTATTGGCATAAAAATGTATATTATTGACGTCGTTAATTACGATTCTGAGTACAAATTCGCAAAATTCAAAATGGTGGATTTAATATGGCAATCACAGTTCAAACTTATTTCCATTTGTGCGGTACACTACGCAATTTCAATTCAGTCTTAATTTATTGGCTTCTGAAATCGTCAAACTTTGCCACCTTGAGATTTTTATTCGTTTAGAATTCCCCTTTTTTGTTACGAACATTCGTAAGATTTACGTGAGCTGGACCTATTTTTATATGTACTTGTAAATAAGATTAGTTTTTAAAAATATTTTTTCTAAAGAGTCACCTTAGATATGGAAACGCTTAAGCTTAAAAGGTTAGCATAAAAATAAATTTTTTTTTTTCAACGGAATCAAAATAATGAATTTTTTTGAGGTGTTTTCAAATCGGTCTAGCTCAAGTAATTTTTAAAATTTTTTCCAAAATATTTTGGCGGACAATAAATTTACAAATTTCGCAAATTTTCACCCAAATTTCCACCATTTTAATCAGAATATTTAGGAAAAAATGTGGTATGCAATTTTGTAGCCTAATTAATTTTGGAATAGTAGTAGTAGTGCAAGTTTCAAGCTGCTGAAAAATTCCGTTGATTTGTGGCATTTTTTTTTTTGCTGGCAGTGTCCTCCATATAAAAGAAAGTTGTCAAAACACAACGGGATTTTTTAGCACCTTAAAACTTACATTTTATTTTACTAAATTAAATCAGCTAAAACCACAANGGCAGTGTCCTCCATATAAAAGAAAGTTGTCAAAACACAACGGGATTTTTAGCACCTTAAAACTTACATTTTATTTTACTAAATTAAATCAGCTAAAACCACAATTTTTTTTTAAATTCTGATTACAAAATTTGAAATTTTGGTGAAAATTTGCGAAATTTTTATAATTTTTGTACAAAGTTCGAAGTTAGAATTTATATGGTGTTTGTTGTCTAACCAGCTAGACTTTTATATAAAAATAATAAACATTAAATAAACAAAAGACAAATAGCCAAAACTGGTAAAATAATCACACTCCTATTATTTTGTGGACAAGTGTATGTATGTATTTTAAGAAGTGGTGAGTGAGTGAGTGAGTTCAAGAGCAATACTATAGCAAATTTTCCTTCCTCAAATCGGTGATTTTATTTAAAATTTATTTAGAGACTTACATATTTTAAGAGACACCGCCATGTCTTTTTTGTATGTCCATTGTCAGTGTAAAGGCCAGTATGCAGCTCTCAAGAAAAGCAAAACTTCCATATAAAATTACGTTAAAAAATTTACTACGCTTTCTACTACGTTTTTCTAAAGTTTTTTTTTTTGTGAAAAAAATAGCACAAGGCAATCCATGCTTGCAACATTCTTTATTTCTTGAGGAAAGAGCGAGGCAACAGACTGGTGAAGTACCAGTTGTCAAAATTTTTTGGACACACACACACGAAAAAACCGGGCTGCTTACCAGCCTTAAGTATCATTTCAATGATAATATTCCCAAATAAACAAATTAAATACTCGTAAATGCTGTTGTTGACCACTCTTTGGCATTATTTTGAAACTTGGTATCAATGAAAGATAGTCTCCACATTAATAATATATCTAAGCCATCTGCATAAGCATACATATGCATGTGTCTGCATGCATCTCGTTCGCAATTATGCACTTTGCGTAACTATGATCCTACATACAAAAACATTCGAAAAGTCTAGACTTTGCGGTTGCCACACTTACGAATCACATATAATTATGAAATCGCACAAAAGGCCAAATTTCCAACACTGAATTGGTAGTTAAATTTATTGGCATCTTGCGTTTTTTTTCGTTTCTTTACTTAGTGCAGACAGCCTTTGCGTTCGGTGAGCTGCGTCGCCTTTGCATTGTCGCTTGTCGATCTACATATGCATTAGGGATGATAATTTTTCCGCTTTTTACGATCCCGGGATTTTTGAGAAGTGGTTATCAGCATCCCGGGATACCGGTATTAGTCCCGGGATTTAGATATTCATTACTTTTCAACAACTTAAATCGAAAAAATTGCTTCTATATCTCCTACCATAAAATAAATTATAAATAGATGGGATTGAATGAAACCTACTTTTTTATTTAAAGTGGGTTTTTTTTATTTTTTCTCACTGACGTCAGGATTTATTTAAAGGATTTTTTAATTTCAAAGATATGATTAATTCCAAAAATTATTTCAAAAATTCAATGCAATGTAGAATAAAAATAAAAAAGAGGAAATTTTTTTAGAATTAAAAAAAAAAAACTTTATGGATTCACAAGTACGAATAGGTAATTTTTTAAGCTGATAAATTCGAAGATGTTATTGAGTTTATATAAGTACTTAACATGTAATTCTTTCAAAAACAAATATTGCGAAATTTCAAGGATACAATTTTAAAAGGACATTTTCAATACTTACTAGTCGTTAGGTACAAAAAGATTAAACCTGATTAGATTCTACAGAATTTCCCCTCTAATTTGATACCCATTTCACCGAATTTTTTAAATCATTTTTGAATTACTGACGTCAGAGGGAAAAACTAAAAAGGCAATTTTACTATATTCGGCCCATGGTTTCGCGAATATATTGATTTTTGTGTGTAAAATTTACTATGGCACCGTGTTATATATATAATGAGCTAGACATTTATAAAGAAATATTAATTAAATATAAAAAGAAATATAGCCAATACTGGTCAAGAAAGTGAAGTTTCTATTATTGCCACCAGTGCAAACTACAAATCCCGAAAATCCCGAGATTTTTGGGACCTCAAAAAAAACGGGATCCCGGGATTAACAGCCCCAATATGTATCGTCGTCGTATCATCAATTTGCTGTGCGCGCTCTGCCAACATATTAGTTTAGTTCAAGCTCACCGTGGTTATGTTTTTTTTTTTTTACCGCATTGATGTTCCATTGGCAGCAGCATTGTGTGCGCTAGAAATCGCTCAGCTATGTTAATTACTAAAACACACATTTGCGCATACGCACAAGCTCTTGCACATTGTTAGCTAGATTACAAAGCTTTGTTGTTATGACTGCTGATACTATATATGTATGTAGTTGCTAGTCTAAATTTGCTTGCTATTTTTTTTGCTTATAATTTTTTTGTATTTTTTTTTTGTATACCTTGTTATGTTTGTTTATCAACTTCGCCCGAAACCTACTGATGTTCACTCTTATTNACTATATATGTATGTAGTTGCTAGTCTAAATTTGCTTGCTATTTTTTTTGTTTATAATTTTTTTTATTTTTATTTGTATACCTTATTATGTTTGTTTATCAACTTCGCCCGACACCTGCTGATGTTCACTCGTATGTATTCCAAAGCCCCTTTTTTATTTTACTTATTTTATTACCGCACTAACATCCAGCATCCTACATGCATATCTACATATATAAGCCATTAACAAGGCATTCACTAATAAAATAAGAAAATAAAAATTGCTCGCTCTCTTCGTCGTGATCTTTCGATAGAATCACACGCGCCAAAATCACAAAGATTTGTATGCGAATAATTCGACAAGAAATTGGTGGGTTGGTTTGCTTGTGGGTGTGCGCTGTGGCTATTCGCTTCTTTTTGCCCCATTGCACTTAAGTATCTAGATACTTGCGATTTCTGCTCATCGGCTTAAATATGTACTTGTAATTACGTTGACACTTCGGACACACTGTCGCTTTCAATTATTCGATGTTTCCTTCTATCGTTTTTAGCCTCTTTTTGACATGTTCAAGTAGTTAAACTTTTTTGCTTTGCCTGTAATTCATAGCGCATCTTGACCGTGAAAAAATATAATTTTGCTAAGCAAACGTGTTTCTATTTAATGGACATCATTTGTTTGTTTTTTGTTTTGATTTTTTGTTTTTTTTTTCGGTTGTTTCTTGCTTGAAATGTCGTTGATGATTGCCCAATTTTTGCCATAGCGTCCATAAAAATTTTGTTTCAATACGTAAATTTTTGTATTAAGCGAGCGTCGTTGTACGTGAAATTTAGCAGTGACTTTGACCGCTTTTTCTGTTTCGAATGCAAGTCATTGGTTTTCTAAATTACAAGGCAATTAAATGAGGATCGTCACGACGATAGCGTCATCGCTAATTTACTGCGTTTGATATCCTTTATTTTGTTTATGTGTTCTCTCCATCTCATTATTTATTTTAATATCATCTGATGGAATCTAATACTGTATGCTACCATGTTTCTGCCCCCCCTGCAAAGTGGATCATCCATAGTCCGTTATCGGACGTTTCGTCGTGGTGACTGAATTCGCCGAGGGTATTTCCCTGGAATTGACAACGCCAAGCACGATTTAGATATCGTGACGGTGGCAGCGCTTGATTTGGCGCCCCAAGTGTTCGTAGGACAGATCCTTGGATGCCTAGCTCGTCGACCGGGGTGAATGACATTACTCGACGACGGAGTCTCTCTCCCACCACAAAGTCACCATCGTATTCGGGCTCCTTTACGTGGCATTTGTAGTAGGCGTCGCAAGTCCCCATGCATATTTTGCCTTGCCTCGCCCATCGAATTTCTAGTATGGCGGTTATATCAGCCTTGGTCCTTTGAGCACATCAACCAGCCGGGATACGCACCTACCTTGCCCATTAAAGGGCCGCACATTCCAGTTGCATACTCTCAAATCGTAGTACATCAAACTTCTGCCGTGGTCGTGTCATCCGAGGCATTGCATTNAGTCCGTTATCGGACGTTTCGTCGTGGTGACTGAATTCGCCGAGGGTATTTCCCTGGAATTGACAACGCCAAGCACGATTTAGATATCGTGACGGTGGCAGCGCTTGTATTGGCGCCCCAAGTGTTCGTAGGACAGATCCTTGGATGCCTAGCTCGTCGACCGAATGACATTACTCGACGACGGAGTCTCTCTCCCACCACAAAGTCACCATCGTATTCGGGCTCCTTTACGTGGCATTTGTAGTAGGTGTCGCAAGTCCCCATGCATAATTTGCCTTGCCTCGCCCATCGAATTTCTAGTATGGCGGTTATATCAGCCTTGGTCCTTTGAGCACATCAACCAGCCGGGAGACGCACCTACCTTGCCCATTAAAGGGCCGCACATTCCAGTTGCATACTCTCAAATCGTAGTACATCAAACTTCTGCCGTGGTCGTGTCATCCGAGGCATTGCATTTCCATCAACATGGCTATTAGCTGCAGGATGGCTTTGTTTTCGTATTTCGCCGCAGCAGCTATACGGGAGATGGAACCCATTGCTCATTTATTTATGGGCGATGGGAGTTGTTTGTTGTGACTTCAGCTTTTGAAGTTGAACCTTTGTTATGCGCGTTCTATATTGCGCAAACTTTAGTTGCAGCGAAGGTAGTGAGTGGAGTGGACGCCAAGAACGCTCGAAGCGTTCAACGTTTTCAATTTGGTTTTTGCCCGTGAAGGTTGAAGTTTCCGACCGTAGGCGGAAATATGCCTTCTTTGCCCATCGTAATGATAAAGCCGCCAATCAATTTTTTGTCTAATTATGGTGGGAACCAGCTCTTATAAATCTGATCCTTGGTCTCGTCACTTATCATCGGTTTGGGCTCTACCTATTTCCTAAGAGGATGGTAGTCTTCAGCTCATTTTGAGTTGCCTTCAAACACCATTTTTTTTTTAAACCCTACTTAGTTAAACATGTGCCGCCTCATTGCAATCACACATAAAAACCCATATATTTTCTCAGTGATATTTTTAGTTGTGGCTCGCAAACCCACTGGCGCGTATTTGATAGAGTAACAATGTACAGTACAAAGTCCAATGAAACTATTTTACTGTTGCAAATTTTATTATTGAGGTTTTTTGTTTTTTTTTTTTTTCTTATTTTTTTGCACGATTTCGCTGTCACTGCGCCTGCCACTGTCTACAAGCACAGTATGTAGTTTCTCATATTACTTAGTCGCCGTTAAGGCGCTGCTCTATTCGTTCATGGAACGGGCGGAGTGGCGGCGAAAGCTTAGCTTCGGTTATTATGTAGTTAGTACTCGTACAATGGTTTGTTGATTTCTTGGCATTTCTTTGGTTATTTGCTCTATAAGCTCGCGTTTTGTGGCTTTACTGTCGAGTTTGNACCTTTGTTATGCGCGTTCTATATTGCGCAAACTTTAGTTGCAGCGAAGGCAGTGAGCGGAGTGCACGCCAAGAACGCTCGAAGCGTTCAACGTTTTCAATTTGGTTTTTGCCCGTGAAGGTTGAAGTTTCCGACCGTAGGCGGAAATATGCCTTCTTTGCCCATCGTAATGATAAAGCCGCCAATAAATTTTTTGTCTAATTATGGTGGGAACCAGCTCTTATAAATCTGATCCTTGGTCTCGTCACTTATCATCGGTTTGGGCTCTACCTATTTCCTAAGAGGATGGTAGTCTTCAGCTCATTTTGAGTTGCCTTCAAACACCATTTTTTTTTTAAACCCTACTTAGTTAAACATGTGCCGCCTCATTGCAATCACACATAAAAACCCATATATTTTCTCAGTGATATTTTTAGTTGTGGCTCGCAAACCCACTGGCGCGTATTTGATAGAGTAACAATGTACAGTACAAAGTCCAATGAAACTATTTTACTGTTGCAAATTTTATTATTGAGGTTTTTTGTTGTTTTTTTTTTTCTTATTTTTTTGCACGATTTCGCTGTCACTGCGCCTGCCACTGTCTACAAGCACAGTATGTAGTTTCTCATATTACTTAGTCGCCGTTAAGGCGCTGCTCTATTCGTTCATGGAACGGGCGGAGTGGCGGCGAAAGCTTAGCTTCGGTTATTATGTAGTTAGTACTCGTACAATGGTTTGTTGATTTCTTAGCATTTCTTTGGTTATTTGCTCTATAAGCTCGCGTTTTGTGGCTTTACTGTCGAGTTTCTTGTCGGTTTTTCATGCCACTTCTGTGGTGTTACTTAGTACTTCAATGAATTGGCGGTTGATGGTTGACTTATGGACGCGCTACGGACGTATTGGGTGCCGGGATGGCCGAACGCATTGCAACATACATACCTTAATGACTCGTGGCGGGCCTACTATAAAAAAGTCTATAGGACGGAGGTGTTGTGTGATGGGTAGAGTGGGTAGTGAGAGAGCCCACGTTACACAAGTATCAATGAAGCGCAAATACGCCGCTGCTGCTTCCTACTTCCGCCTTTGCAGGCGTACAGTTGGCTGACAGTTTGGCGCGTTGGCGTGGGTCAGCGTTGGTCAGTTTCTAGTTCATTTACATACTCTATTATATTTTGGATTTGTAGAAGTGTCGTCTGTCGCAAAGTGTTGAATGTTATAGTAATAGGTGGTATAACAGTAACGCGCATAGCCATTTACCATATTTCCATTTTCCACTAAGTAGTGTTCGTAATATTATCGGCAAACAGCGCGCGCGGCCAACT
Organism: Rhagoletis zephyria; assembly: GCF_001687245.7. NCBI lineage: Eukaryota > Metazoa > Arthropoda > Insecta > Diptera > Tephritidae > Rhagoletis > Rhagoletis zephyria. The sequence continues at coordinate 10,423 of NW_016160458.1, read as the reverse complement.
ANTATTATATTTTGGATTTGTAGAAGTGTCGTCTGTCGCAAAGTGTTGAATGATATAGTAATAGGTGGTATAACAGTAACGCGCATAGCCATTTACCATATTTCCATGGCAGTCAGCCAGCCAACCAGCCAAGTCATTTTCAAGCTATAAAGCTTTGCATTGAAAAATTTGCTGGCGCAACGATTTACGTGCCTTGTGGCCGCTGCGTTTTCACAACTTCATCGACGGCAGTTGTATTCGTCTTTCATTCTCCAACTTTGCAAACAGGTTGGCTGGAAAGTTCGGGTATTTTTATTTCTTTGTGTTTATCATTTATTAATAAGACTATGTTTTTGTATTACATTGTTGAAGCAATACCGGTGCTGCTGGTGGTGCTCTTGCTACTCTTGCTGCTGGGCGCTGTTATACAGCAGCGCCAAGGTAACAACCACACGCGCCGAAGAAAGCGAAAGCGGGTCAGCGCGCTTAACTTGTACCAGTATGTAAGTAGTTGCAGAAGACTGGAAAAATGTTGCAGCAGTAAGCTCGGGTTCAGATCGGTGTAAACCAGCTGCTGGTGCTGCTACGGCTGCTACGGCGGTTGCCGCTGCCATCCCAAGTGCTTTGCGAACTCCTGCATACCTGCTTCTATTTTTGTTTACATCCTTTTTTAAGGTGCTTGTCTAGTCCGCTTTGAACAAGCTCTGGAACGCGTGCTACTTTCCGTGCTGACTGACCACATCACAAATGTTACGTCAGCTTTAAGTAACATCAACTCCAAAATAGCGCAATTACTACGCTCAATGGTCGGTCGTTCAGCAACGGTAAGCGTTAACGTAATGTCACACCTGTTGGTCCGTATGAAGCGCCGACTTCGACTCTCTTGCATATACATACATACATACATTCATATCTGGAGATTGTTAACCTATTGTTAACTTGAGGCATGCGGACAGACAGCTAGACGACGCATCACCAACAACAACGTCATTGGTCTATTAATGCTATCGCCACCGTGGAAGGGTCGTCATCGAATAGCTCATTCGCTCGCAACGAGTGTATTCTTCATCATCGTCATCAGCATTTCTTTTATTTTGTCTAGTCTAAATCTTCTATGGACACCGTCGTCTGCGTCGTCTCGGTCTATAACAAAATCTCTCAATTGACTGACTTTGTTTACACTTTTCATCATCTCTAGCGACAGTCTTATTTCAATCGCTTTCGGACGCGGACTCGTTGCCGCATTTCCATTGCCGCGCGACGTTAACCATTTGCCGTGCGCGCTCTTCATTTTGCCTTACATTTGTGGTATTTGGGACAGCAGAAATTGTTCGTTTTTTTTTCGTCTTCTTTGGCGTCACTGGAATTTACAGTGTTTAAGGCGCGTGTGCTTGCAATATTGCATTACTCATTTCGGTTTTATTTTTGCACAATCGTCGTTACTTATCAGTACGATTTTATTTATATGCGAATTGAGCAATTTTTATAGCGAGCGATAGATAGTGCATCATCGAATACGAATACGAATACTAGGAACACAAATTGAGGTACATACCTACATACATATGTATATGTTTAAAATTGTTATCGCATGTTTTGCTCATCGTGAGTCATCGAATTGGCCATTATCTGGTCGGCACAGCTTATTCCCATTCTAGCCTTCGTGTGTCTTTTTTTCAAACTTTAGCCTATCATAATTGTTCGTCATAAAGTGATAAGCCTTAGATCATAAATAATTTATGTGTACTTTTTAAGGGTTTGAGAAACCTTTGCTTATCAATTCACGTGAAAAGTAAAATTATTAAAAAATTGCGGCTTTGACAAAGTACAAAAGGTATAAAGTTTTCAATAAAAAAGGTTTGCAAAAATTAAAAAAAAAACATAAATAAATTAAAATATGTAGAAGTTTGAAATAAAGACTTTTAAATTAGAACAATTATAATAAAACCTGAAAATAAAAATCCTAAAAGAATTAATCAAATAAATCAAAAAATAAACTACGAACATTTTTAAATAAAATTCTAAAAAAAAGTTTGAAATAAAAACAAAAAAAACGAATAAAAAAAATTAAATAAAGTATAAGACACAAAAATTAATGTAAAACAAAGGAAAACTAAAAACTCAAAACAAAATTAAGCGCACCAAACATATCAATCACAAAAATATTTCAAAAACGAGAATACAAATAAAGTTAGATATACTTTTGTAAATAAAAAAAAAAAACAACGAAAAACAAAACCGACTTCAATTCTCATATAAAATTTTTTGGTTACCGTTAATTTCTTCATGATCCAATGATCGGACCTAAACTAGAGGTGGCAGATATATGCGTATCTGTGACTTTGTTATGGTTACTCAAAAGTCACGGGTAAAAGCGCAGTTACCCACGGACGTAAAAACACAGAACGTGTCGGCTGACACTATCTATCTTATGGGATCTGCGTGTTAATAAAAACTCACCACCGCATGATCGTCACGTAGACGTTACTTCTCTCTCTTTCTATTAACAGCACACTTGATATCTTTCTACGCTGTGTCCGCCGTTCGCCGGCATTGTATTTAAGCTATATAGCTTGCACTTTATTGAAAATCTTAATGGGACCGTTTTTTGAAATTCGCTAAATTTTCGTGAATTTTCCACAAAATTTGCAACATTGTTTTATATATGGTTTTTTTTTATACTTCTCGTTCTTAAATTCTACTTTTAAACGTAATTTTGAAAATTTTAAAAGTAAAGAATGCAAAATTTACCTCAGTAGGACTTTGTATTTGTAAAATACTGACTACTTTAGAAAATTGTAAATTTTTTTAATATTTTTTTTTGGTAATCTTTTGAAGCTATAGAATAAAATAAGAAGCAGCAGGACTCTTTTAAAAAACAAAGTAAAAAACGTTGTTTTATTTAAAGACTTCAAACCCGGTGGGCTGTTTGACCAAATTATGTCTGCTCACATTCTGCCGATTGCAACTTGCCTGTAGTTTACTGTGAAATTTTATTGCGAAGAGATTTAGTTGGGTTTCGAGGGCTTTGGAGGTAACCAGAGGGTAGCGCTTCTTACATGACACTCTTTGTACATTTTTAAGTTTTGCCCTTGTCGTGGTTTTCTCGTAAGTATGTCCAGCAGATGGAGACGCCGTTAGACTTTAATTGGGCAAACTAACGCTGTATTTAGGGCAGTGGAGAACTTGCTGAAATTTTCTTCCGCATTACGACCTCCAATGAATCCTCCGCGTGAGCCCATTTAGCGGAGGAAGCTGGAGTTGTGGATTTATTTTTTTTTTTGATTCGTGAAGATAACCATAACTCTCCTTCGCATGGATCTCTCCAAAACTTATGTGCGTAGATCAAATTGTATAAGTTCGTTTATTGACCGTGATTGCCTACGTAAGTTAAGGCACGGTCGCCAACATTAGGCTTTGTGTTTATTGCTAATCTCCATGGGAGTGGGGACTGGAGCTCGCCTTTTGGTGTGCCTTTGTTAGTGTATTTAACGACAGAAACTCCGCCCATCTTCGCTCAAAGAGTCCTTATACTGAGCAGAAAGTGGATCAAATCAACCATAGATACTTAGGGCCTTTCCTATAGCCTATAGTTTTAGCTTCCGACGAATACTGGAACAACAGCCAGGTTAATGCAAGCCCTATAAATATTTGTTAAAAGAACTGTGGAACTGAACGCTCTAACCGTTTTTGGTAATCAAATTTTCTGGTTACAAAATCATCGGTGCAGAAAAAATCTGGAAGAAACAAATTTTCCCTTAAATCCGCCCATGCTTCTATTTTTGCTCCCCACTGTGCAATCGTTCACCTGCTTAATTAATAAATGTCACANTGCTATGCAAATGACCTTTGGAATTGTTAAACGCTGCGTCGGATTAGATAACAAGTTCAAATATTCAAAGTTATTGCATTAAAAATGTTTGTAAATTTGTCTGCCAGTCTTCCCAATCAAACGCTTTTGATCGATGAAGATCATTCAAACGTTGTATGTAGTATGTATGTATATGATTTTATTGTGCCATGCGCATACAAGTATATCATCTGACAAGCGACTAACTTATTAGCTCTAACGTCGACGTCGTCGTCGTCGTTGTTTGCCAGTGGGAGAGCGTGCGGGCGCAAATACGCATGCCTCCACGATCGTACGCCCCCTTATTAACTGGTTGACTAGCTCACGTTCCACAAAACCATATTTCGCCGGTGGCAGCGTTCGGACTTTGCTTCGATCGGAGTAGATTTGCTCGGATCGGAGTAGATTTACTCCGATTTCTTTTTTAATGATGAATCTCATTAAAAATAAATACATGTAGGAACAAGCTTAAGGTCGATACAATTGGAAGCTTAATGTTCGCAACTCTTATTAACCAACGGTCAAAAGTTTATACGCAGTCTGATAATTTCCTTTTTTTTATATTATAAATTTTCCTGATGGAAAGTTTATTTTGAATACTATTTAGAGATTAAGCTGATTTACAAGCACTCCGTGCCAATGCTTTACAATTACAATGTAAATACAATGGGACGTATGAATAAAACTGAATCAAATGCTTACGGCCCAATGATGTGATGAATTGAATAACTACCTGTAATATACATATATACATATATATACTGATATACATATATGTACATATATGAATGCAAATAATGCGTTGGTATAAAAAAAATTGTTGAACTGAAAAAGTACCCGTACAAATTTTTCTTTATACTATTTGCCCCCCTATTCTAACAAAGTCACCAGATTCAGTGCATCACTATTGCGATTTATCGAATAGGGGCTAATCAATATATGTTAATCTGCTCCGAAAATTTAATTTTTACTCCGATTTTTCGAGTCATTTACTCCCCAATCGAGTTTCACTAGTCCGAACGCTGGCCGGTGACTATGGCACCGCGCGCCAGAATTCCCTCTCAGATCGCCTAGCTTTTCCATATGGATTTGCTTTGGCTCTCTTTTATGTCGTTTCTTGCGGTTTTCAAATTTCAGTCAGCGATCTACTGTCTTGGGCTTCGGACGCGTATCGTCGTTTTTGTCGTTGAATACTATCTGCATACTATAAATATCGTAACTGCCTATATAATTTATCGTTCGTTACAAAAAAAAAACCCAAAAAGCGTCTCGTCTTATCTTTGTTGTCAAAAGTGTCGTCATCAGTTTTTATTGGTATTTAGCTGTTCGTGCTTTTAGCTCTCCTCCTTAACACAACAGAGTTTATTTAGTGCGGTTTGGTGTAATTTGTGCTGATTTGGAAGCTGGAAGCGAGTGTCTGCACCGTGGTGTGGTGTGGTGCTGTGTGCCTTAGCGTGATTCGCGTAATTATTGTGCAACATTCAATTGGCGGCGTTGCGGCAACTAAACACCTGATACGCTTGAAATTGTAAGCAGCAGACAAATATTTACAAGTGCTAAAATTGGTTACGTTTCAGCGCGGCGTAACGTGTTTTCTTAGAGCGCCTTGTTGTGTTGGTTTTTTGTCGGCTATTTAAGTGCGTCAAGAAGTTGCCTTAATTGGCTACGCAGCGGATGAAATATACTAGATATCTTTTAGGGGTTTGTGGTTTCTTAATTTTGTGTTTACAAAAGACATTTGTACACATTTACTTATTTGTATTTATGTACAGTAGAACAGGCACAAAAAACATACTGCAATGCGACCGGCCAGATTCTTTAAATTCCTGAATTATCCTTTTCTAATCGTATGCCCTATTTTAGTGAAATGTAGTAATTACCAAAAAGAAAAATGAATTTAAAGAATATGAGCCTGTATAACAGTTAAGTGGCATGTAATCAATGTATTCTTGTAGTTACGAACGTTTTGACGGATCCTAGAAAATTATATTGACCTCAAAAGAAGGACAACTCGTTTTATTACGTGCTACTCCTATAAAAAAATAAAAGTCTCGATGCACGGCCTCTTAGAATTACCGGAGAGGGGAGATTCATGGAGGATTGCAGCACTTTTTTATGTGGTCTAATGTGGAGTGATGTAGCAGCCACATTTCAAACTGATATTGCTTACCACTCATATTTATTTATTTTTAAGAATTTTCATTTAATAAAGCGTACATTCTTTAAAAAAATCATATAAACCAAAGTTTAAAACCTTATAGAAAACTTAAAAAAAAAATATGGAACAAGTAATTTTTAAGCAAAAAACAAAGCCGACTTCAAATTTCATATAAAAATTTAGGAGCACCGTTAATTTTTTCATGATCCAATGATCGGATCTAAAGCAGATTAGTATGGGATCACATCTGAGAGGCCACCTTTCCGATGCAAATTCAAAATCGGTTGACGTGGTCCAAAGTTATGCGGTAACATACATAAAAAAAGTATATTCCGACGAATTGATAACCGCCTCCTTTTTTGAAGTCGGTTAAAAAGAAGGTCGGACTTTTAATGCCGGATTGTTCTATTCCGAAAAAATGTACAACCAATTTTTTTATTTTGAAATCGAAAAATAGGAGTGCTCACAGCGCTCTAAATTTTCCATGTATTTTATATGCGAAAAAACAACTTTTCGTACACAGTCGAAAAATATTGATTTGAAGAAGTTTATACCATTTCTACGGAAAGTTCTTTTTTGCCCACGTACTTAATGGATAATAAAATATAGCGATATTTCCTAGGGGCTGGCGGCATTGAAATTCCGACTGTATTGTTTTTTGGCCCACCGATTTGGGTAAAATATAGTACATAGTTGCGATTTTTGGACTTAAACCTGTAGATTTGTCAAAAAGCAGGATATCTCTTACAGAAGAGAGAGCGCAACAACTAGTGAAGAACTGAGAAAAACTGCTCGAACGCTGAAAACCATTTTTCCTGCAAGTATATACATACATAAATGTTGGATGTTTGTTTACTGAAAAGATTTGGGGTTATTTTAGTGCAATTGGCAAATTAGATTTTTTTTTCAATGAAAAAATAAAAAATTGCCCGCTACTTTTTTATAAACAATTGAATATAACAAAAAAAAACGTGTAGCCCATCAATTTTTTATTAATAATTAAGTGCAAGTTCGAAGTAGCTGGGACTTACCGTGTATTTTTTGGCAATTTTTAATTTTTTTTGTTGACTGTCAGTCAATTACTTCCATACGAAATAAATATGTATGTTCGACGATTTTATGTGAAAGAAAATGAGCGGCAATTCGAACAAAATAAATTGCCAAAAATCCAGGTTAGTCCTATTTACTTCAAATTGCCAAAATATTTCATATCAAATTTAATATTTACGCGAGTTGAAAATATGTGCCTCTGAAAATTTCATCATTTGGTGCCCTTAATAAAATTTTTAAACATTTTAATGCAGACCTTTCGAGCTTAATAATCCCTTCTATGCTCTGAGGCGATTTTTAGAAAAATATTTTCAAAAAGTAATTTTTTTGTAAAAAAACCTTATTTTTGAATGTACATATTTTCAAATAGGTCCAGCTCACATAAATCTTAGTATTTAGATTTCCTAATGTACATACATAAATTATTTGTTTCATTGTTTAAATGCTATTACATATAATACTTCTTTCTTCTGTTTTCGCTAAATATTTTGTCACGGTTCCTGATTTTTTTTTTCCGTAAAAAATTTGAATTTACGAAATGCAAAGGTGAAAGGGTGCCAAGTCCACTTTTTTTAGGTTAGTTCTAGTTGCCGAATGACAGATAATGCGAATCTACATCGAATTAACTGTCATCGGTGATATTAATGCTGGCCTTGTATAACGCATGACGTAAGAATTTACTGTTAAATTACAAAGTCAAAATTAACATCAGTGAAGAAAGGTAAGTCCCAGATGGGTTCCAACATCCCAAAGTAATTTTTGTGAAAATTGCTGATGGAGGGTATTGAATATAAGCCCTCGATTTGTACTGAAACCACGTACTTACATTTCCTGGGTACTTGCAGTGACCTGCAAAAAAATTGCATACATTTGCAAAGACGGAAGTACAATGGCACCTGGCAGCAGCTACTGCTGTCACTGCAATTTGAAAAATAAGAGAAGCATTGCAATGCGCAGGGCGCGCAGGTTTGTTTCCTCAAGCTGCTTGGTGACGTGACGTGCCGCGTCGCTGGCGGACCTTAACAAAATGACGATGTCAAATGCGCTTCACGCCATGGAGCGTTGAGAAAAGCTATACTAAAAAAAAAACAAATGCAAACAATGTTGGTAGGCAACGTTTACAAAATATTTACCCTCAGTAAAGGTGCAGCCATATACAACACATGGCTGTCGCCGCGCCGACAGCAGTAATATTTGTATGCGCGCTGACTCTGCCTACTCTCATTATGTAATTTGCCTCGCGCTAGCATGCGGTGGTTGCGCATGCGCACACCAACCGTTGAATGGACTGAGTGACTGACTGCTTGCTGCATGTTTACCTTGACAAAATGTTTTGTTAGCGCATTCGCCTTTGATTTTTTTTTTTGCTTCGTTTTTGTTAGATGATTTTTGGTGTGCTCTGTTGATGTTTAAGCAACGTCAACAAGTCACCAAGTGTAGGCCAAAAATATGAAATAACGCTAAACGCCTACGACGAGCTATCTGTCTTAATTTCGTTTTTTTTTCACTTTCTGTTTTGTAATTTTGTTGGCTGCATACCCCCCAGCATCATTTGATGAACTCATAAGATGACTATGTGATGACTTATTTTACCGTTTTGTGTTGTTTTTTTTGCCCTGTAAATTGTGGTAGTCCATTCATAAGCGCTAATGTTTGGCTGCAATTGCGAGGCCAACGACTGTTAGTGCTACTGACCTGCTAAGTAATAGCGAGTCGCTTGATCACAGCTTAAAAGTTTGCTACTAAGCTGTAGCAGCTATGGCAGCTTCAACCAAAAAATAAAAAATAAAAAATATTTTATGTGCGATATTTTTTTATTTTGGTTTTTGATTTTTATTTTCATTTTATCTCGTTCATGACATTCAAAATTTTCAAAGGCGCGCGCATTGTGACAACGGTAAAACTTGCTGTGTAAGTCGCAATTGCAACAACCAATAGCAGCAACAGCACTAACAGCAACAAATAGTTTCACTCAACTGCAACGCTTGCAAACCAAATGCAACAGTTACTACAACCGTGACCTTCCTTAGCGCAAAGTGTCTCGTATCTCATATAAGCGTTTACATTGCGCACGCATATCAGCGTACAAGTGCAACGTCAACATTGCGTCTTGGAATGCAACAACTACAGTTTTCGTGCATTTTTTTTTTATTTAAATATTTTTATTTTTTTTTGCTACATACTTGTTTCAACATTTTTTTCCGCTTGCCATTCAATTCTGTTGCTTGACGCAACACTTATGCTTTGCTTGTATAACGGTGTGCTGCATAGTTTTATTGAAGGTTACAAATAGCTGCTGAAAATAATTGCACTTCTCGTAATTATAAGTTTAATGTTGTTGCTTGCTATTGCTGTCGTTGTTTGACGGCATTTAGATAGTTCTGCTTAATCCTGTTTTTTTTTTTTATAATCAAATACATATTTATGTCTGTTGAGCTCATACGTCAATGCAACTAGTTTCATTAATGTCAATATGAAGCGAACCGGGAAATGCGACAGTATTTATCGTTATTCTTGTTGGTAGGAAATTCGGAAAAGTTAACTACTTACCGTTGGTGATATTGTAAAACTTTCTCTGTATACCCAAAGCGCTTACCAAAGAATCGAAGATTTTGCTGTGTATGTACATATACATATCCATACACATCATATGTGCATTGGGGCAGGTCAATTTTTATGAGACATTTTTTCGAAAATGAGCGTAAAGCGCAGAAGGATTTTACGTGTAATACTAAGCAAATTTGCGGAAGAAACCATGGGTCTAAAATTATGTATTACCCATGCTTCTACATCTACATCCAATTTTAAGTACATATATGTATACAGACAGCGTCAAAAATATGAATACCCTTTATTTATGCATATTTTCTATACCAATTTTTTTGTTGTTTTTTTAAATATGCCGTAAAAAGCGGCAGAAAAAATTTTTTCAATTTCATATGGAACTCGGGAAAACTCAAACAATTTTTATCAAAATTTTAAACTTTTCAATTCGATTTCTTAGAAAAAGTATGCAGTTATGTAGCCCATTTTTTTTTTGAGATTTTTTTGTCAAGGATGCTTCGCTATTTCTGCTATGCTATTTCTTCTATAAGAGCCATTCTTTTTTAAGTCGGGCGGATTTCGTAAAAAAAAAAAAAATATATCATGTCTCCGAGGATTTTTTTCCTTTGTTTTCTTCGCTGTCAAAGTTGCATTTTTTCATGATTCTGACTAATCATGCACTTCTTCAGATCGTTATATCACAGGTTCTGCTCATCGTAGAAATTTCATCTTAACGTCATTTTAAAGTTAAAAAAACGGGCTTAACATTTCTATATATAAAATGGTCAATATTGTTGAACCTTTTTGGAGTTGATTTGCATAGTTGAGACCAGTAAATTAGG
>NW_016160457.1:0-64441 GCF_001687245.7 Rhagoletis zephyria | reverse complement strand
CAAATTCTGGCATTGCATATTTCACGGGGCAATACTTTGTTACCAGCTGTAACCAGTGGTAACAAAATTTACCGGTTACATGAGTACACAGAATGCGAAAAGGGTTTAAAAATTGACAGGAACTTTATTTGCCGGTTACAAACTTTTTATTACCAGCGCAGAATAGACCTTAAATGTACATTTATCCATACAAAATTCGTCACCTAAATGCAACTCCATTTTTGCATTAAATATCTAAATGCTAAAAGCAACCCTGTGATCTTCCAAAATTTCAACGATTCGAACATGGTTTAATGATAAAAAGTGGCAGCATTGCTTTTTCGCGTATACACTGGCTAGCTGCACTTCAGTGATCGCCGATCGAGATTTCATTTATTATTTTACATTATTTGGANACTCTAATAGGTCTATTCTGCACGTTACCGAAGATTTTGTAACCGGAAAATTGTATTACCAAAAAATGTTACCAGTTCTTGTCATCGCGATTCTAGGTACGTTGGTAATGCTGTTAAAATCTTCAGCAATTCAGCTATGAAGAATTGTGCAAATTCTGGCATTGCATATTTCACGGGGCAATACTTTGTTACCAGCTGTAACCAGTGGTAACAAAATTTACCGGTTACATGAGTACACAGAATGCGAAAAGGGTTTAAAAATTGACAGGAACTTTATTTGCCGGTTACAAACTTTTTATTACCAGCGCAGAATAGACCTTAAATGTACATTTATCCATACAAAATTCGTCACCTAAATGCAACTCCATTTTTGCATTAAATATCTAAATGCTAAAAGCAACCCTGTGATCTTCCAAAATTTCAACGATTCGAACATGGTTTAATGATAAAAAGTGGCAGCATTGCTTTTTCGCGTATACACTGGCTAGCTGCACTTCAGTGATCGCCGATCGAGATTTCATTTATTATTTTACATTATTTGGATAAAGGAAAGTTGCGCAAATTCAAGGTCGATGTGATGGTGATAGAAATCTGGATCAATTTGTGATCAACTCTGTTTGTTTTGTATCCTAATTAAGTGAGGAAATTTTAATTGACAGCACCGAGAAATGAATATATACACAAACAATGTTCGGTTAAGGTTAAAGCAATTCAAGTTTTGTATTGAACTTTTGGTTTAAAATTTATTTTTTCCTTTTCAGTAGGGTTTTTTGCACATTATCTTCTGCGTGAGAGTTGATCGTAGTAGATACGGATCTGAATCAGCGACTGGAACACGGCTGTTTGTCAAAAGCATAAGATTTCGAACTCGCGTTAGGGCTCTGTCACACGGTCAGTAATTATCACGATATTTGGATCGCGATCCATATTGATGGATTGATGGATCGCGCACGAATGCTACATTTTAAATATTTATCGCGTCAGTATTTGCATAATTTTTGTGATGAAAGCTTATTATGACGCAAGAAAATATTTTTATTTTGTACGTATAATTTACAGATAATGCATTCCACAATTATTTTAAAATTTCCAATGTTAATTAAAATTTGTTTTTGAAAGCGACCAAATTTATATATAAATCTTATGGGATGGACGAAATAAAACTCGATATATGTTTGGCACTAAGATTGTCGTGTTCTCTCTTCTTTATTCAAACCGGAAAGACCTCCCATCTTTTATTTTTCATCAGAGCTACCAACATCTGAGATGCCATCTTAAGATCTACCCACAGCACAGGGTTGCCGTTACCATTACATTAAACGTTTTTTACATTCTATTTACAATAGGTCTACACATTCCATGTTTACAACTCGACCAATCTGACTTATGATCGACCTCGATCAATTTACAATGAAATTACTTAAGCTAAGGATAATACATACTATACATTTCTTGTTAACTCAATGGATCTCTAACATCATCATCACACATCACGTTTAGGGGTAACTCTAGTTCATCATCGTTCACATTTAAATCATTATTTCTTAGAATAATATTATTATCTGTTTCCCCAGTAGACACATCAGGCTTTAGCAAACATCTACGCAACCGGTTAGCTTCAATTACTCCATCATATGGCAACTGAGTTAATTGACAGTTGGCAATGTCCCGTATGACGTACCGGTCATTTCCTAAAATTTTATGTACTACGTACGGTCCCTTGTACTTAGGAGAAAACTTCTTGTTGGTCCCAACCTCAGTATCCACGTTTCGGATAACAACAAAGTCACCGACTAAGAAGGATTTGGCGGGTCTGCTGTGCCTTATGAAATAATTCAAATTATAATTCTGAGATTTATCAATCGCATCTGAGGCATCCCGTCGCATTAGCGATAAGTCTCTATCAGCACCTAATTAATTTCTGTCACTCAAGTACTCAGTTAGTTCATCAACTACTTCACCACGTTGTTCAACTCCGAATAAAAGTAAGCTGGGTGTATTTTTAGTAGCGCTATGCATCGAATTGTTAATAGCATACTCCACCTTAATTAATTGTCCAGCCCAATCGGCGTGACAAATTGGTTCACTCATTTTTCCTAGCATGGACTTGATCACCCTATTAACTCTTTCCACCTGTCCGTTTGCCCGAGGAGAAGCAACTGCTACCTTTACATGCGATTAATTACGTTTAAACAAAAAATCCTCAAACTCAAGCGATGTAAAACAAGTCCCACGGTCAGATATAATGCGTCTGGGTCGACTATAATAGCTAAAGTACTTGGCGAGGGCGTTGGTGACCTCCCTTGTGCTAGTTGAATTCGTTGGATACAGCTTGACGAATTTTGTAAACGAATCAACAACAACTAAAATGTGTTTCCTTTTTGAATTAATGCATGGGAGTCGTCCAAAGTGATCTATGTGTATCGTATCGAAAGGGAGTGGCTTCTTTTCTATATTATATAAATTCCTTTCTGCTTCTCGAACCAGCATTACGTGCATGATACACTTGATACAATTCTGAATAAAACGTTCGATCTTCAGTCGCATACCTGGGAACCAATAGTACGTTTTAATTTTGTCATAACACTTGTCAACTCCTTGGTGGCCTATCTTTTCATGAATAAGTCCTATAACGTTTTGTTCCATTTCATGGGGAACGTATAAAGTTCGTCGTTTGCCCTTCTGTAGCCGGTAAACAAGTCCGTCCGACAGCTCAAAGTCTTTTACCTCATATTCATCCATTCGAGCTCTCAAGTCCTTAATCGCCTCGTCCCGTTCTTGTGCCAGCTGGATTTGAAAATCAACGTCATTAGCATCCAACACGGAGGCAACTTGACAGCGGCTAAGAGCATCAACATGGCCCATATAAGCACCACCCCTATGTTGTATATGATAATTGTAGTTTTCTAACTCGAGCGCCCACCTTGCAATTCGAGGATTAACTTGTTTTTTTCCCAACGTCATTGTCAAAGAGTTACAGTCCGTTACTATCTTAAATTCCATTCCCTCCAAGTAAACACGAAATCGTCGCAAGGCATAAATTATAGCAAGTGTCTCCAGTTCAAAGCTGTGATATCTAGCCTCAGCCTCAGAAGTTGTTTTAGAAAAGAACGATATCGGATGAAATTTGTTATCGTCTTGACGTTGCAGCAAGACAGCGCCAAAGCCAAGAGAACTGGCGTCGCAGTGCAATTCCGTTTCTCGCTTAGGACTATAGATGGCCAGTAACGGTGCTCCAACTAATTTAGTCTTTAAATGATAGAAGGCATCAAGGCATGGTTCGTCAAACTTAAAAGTCGTATTCTTCTTTAAAAGGTTTGCAGAGGTCTGACGATTCTCGAGAATGATGGCACAAACCACCGAAAGTACGAAAATAGTCCTAAACATTGGTGATATTCCATCATGGGATACCAAATATCCCAAGTACTCTATTCTGTTATACCCAAATTTACATTTCTTCAAATTAAGTTTTAGGTTTTGCGAAGTAATACGCCGAAATACCTCCGCCAATAACGCTTTATGCTCGTGGAAGTCCGCTGTAGCTATCAAAATGTCGTCCATGTATACAATAATTTTCCTGTCATTCACCACATCACGAAATATGGCATTAATAAATCTTTGAAAAACAGCAGGGGCGTTCTCTAAGCCGAAAGGCATTTTTAAATACCCATACTGCCCGCTAGGGGTAACAAAGGCGGTGTACGGGATAGATTCAGGAGAAACATTAACCTGATGAAACCCACTTTTTAAGTCAAGAACTGAGAACATATTTTTTCCTTCTAAGTATTCCAAGCAATCTTCGATCAACGGTAACGGATAGTTATCTCTTACGGTTATTTTATTCAGTCCACGATAGTCAACGCATAACCTCGTCTCCCCATTTTTCTTCTTCACTAAAACTATCGCCGAAGCATATGGCGAGTTGCTTGGTCTAATTATTCCCTAGTCTTGCAACTGGTCAACTATTTTCTGAACGGCTGTCCGCTCTAGATATGAAAGTCGTCTTGGTGCACAATGAAACGGAACCTCGGAAGTCAGATGAATTTTCATTTGGTGTTCTAAAGGAGATACAACGATATCTTTCGGCACTAAATACTTATTTAAAATTACTTCATTTAATTCGTTGCGGTGGCCACTACTCATAGTTGGATTAATATCTACTTCAACGTCATCAGAGGCAATCCCTATACTAAATATTTCCGGCAAGTCAATCGCGTTCCGGTATGTCTCGGAAGTTACGTTAGTTAACTCAGTGCTCACACCCTTTTCTACTTTCTTGAATTTATGTCTACTAGCTAGTTTATACTTATCATTTAAAATCTTACATCTTTCATTAATCTTTAAGTCATTCGGGTTCAAAGTGCTATTCAGCTTATTACTTTTATTCATCAAATTCAATTCTTTCTTTTCACAAAATATTTTTCTGCTGGTCAAACGGATTTCAAAAGAATCTAAAAAATCTCGACCCAGAATTATTGGTATCGACATAGATTCATCAGGCAAAATAAAAAGTTTTATCATTTCAAATTTCTTCTTAAAATTTATAATACAACTGGATTCCCCCAGGAGTTGTAACTTGTGTCCACCGATTCCGAATAAATTATTTGATTGCGGTGCTTCGATCGAATTAACCGGTACACACGAACGTTTTGCAAAACTAATAAGGCTACCCGTATCGAAAAGGGAAAAGAATTGATTAAATTTTGCACTTTGACCCAAATTATTTTTAAATGCTATACTAACCAAGTTAAATGTAGGTACTACATCTGAAGAGACATCGTTCCCTTCGCCTTCAGCTCCACCAAACTGACGCTCGACAGCATGCACAGCAACCTTCGCCATACCCCAGCAACGAAAGCACGATCCAGCTGGTCGCACAGGATGCGGACAATTCGGCTTCATATGCCCAGTTTGCGAACAGTTGAAGCATAGTACATCATTTTTCTCCTTTATCAGTTTCGTCGTGGAGTTTTGTTTTGCTGCAATGGGTACCCCATCCCGGGCTTGCGGCTGCAGATACTTTTGTTGATAGCGGTTGATCAGCATTTTCAATTCTTCCAACGTGCGAGCACCCAGCAATAGATTGCTGTTGACTATATTACCACCAATACCATCGATGATAAAGTCGATGAGCTCAATTTCACTAACATCTGATCGCTTAGCGATAGACTGCATATTGAGAACATAGCAATGTAACGACTCATCGCGTTTATTCCAGCGCCGTCGGGCCAACATTCTATAGACGTCCTGCCGCGTCGTCGCAATATCGAACTCGTCTATAATCGCCTTCTTTAGAGCACTGTACGTAACTGCTGATGTAGTCGTGAGGAGTACTCGTGCCGTACCTGACAGGGAGCGTCGTAACCCTAACAACTTAAACCGCTCATCTGCATTGATCGTCTGCATTATGTCCTCAAAATCCCTAAGAAAATGTTGGACAGTATGCGTAGGGTTATCACCCGAAAACTTTGGAATCGCATGTTCCACGTCGCTAAAGTCCACCTTTCGCTCTCTTCGACAAACCATGTCGCCTTCTAATTTTTGTATTTGGCCTTGTAACTCCAATATCTCTCGCTTTTTCTTCAGCTTTTGTAATTCGCGCTCTAGAGCGAGGTCGTCCATATCTATACCGGCCTCTACTTTTCGATTTCGTATTTCAGCAACGGCATCAGCACTTCGTCTATTGGCTACTTCAACAACGGCAACCTCATCGGCAGCAACGGCATTATCAGCAACGGCAGAAACAGCTTCATCTGCAACGGCAGCTTCATCGGCATTTTGCCTTTTGGCATTAGTAACAAAAGATTCCCCAACTCCATCATCGTCACCACGAAATATGTCCTCGAATTGACTCATTATCTCGCAATATAG
Organism: Rhagoletis zephyria; assembly: GCF_001687245.7. NCBI lineage: Eukaryota > Metazoa > Arthropoda > Insecta > Diptera > Tephritidae > Rhagoletis > Rhagoletis zephyria. The sequence continues at coordinate 58,175 of NW_016160457.1, read as the reverse complement.
CCTCTTTAGTTGAGCAGTGCTTGCAGTATGTGGGAAAGCCACGCCGGCACTCGTCAATGCACTTATTATTTTCTGTTTTGTTAACCGGTCCGTCATTTAGGTATCTTTATTTATTGTAATTATTGGGTCACCCCACACCTGAGGCTGAAAACGACCAAATTTAATATAAATCTTATGGGATGGACGAAATAAAACTCGATATTTGTTTGGCACTAAGATTGTCGTGTTCTCTCTTCTTTATTCAAACCGGAAAAAAACCTCCCATCTTTTATTTTTCATCAGAGCTGCCAACACCTGAGATGCCATCTTAAGATCTACCCACAGCACAGGGTTGCCGTTACCATTACATTAAACGTTTTACATTCTATTTACAATAGGTCTACACATTCCATGTTTACAATATGTAAATATGTATATGCAAATTTATATCCACAATTGTACTCGTAATATTAAAAAACGTATGTGCTACTAACTTTAGTGAAAGGAATTGCAATTATAAATGGTGAAATTAAAATTGGAACTTATTTCGCTAGTTGATGTTGAAGTGGAATTGCAGATGAAGATTCTCTATGTTTTCCTAAAACCCCACTTATTACCTTGATTATACCTACCCAGAACCGCATTAACAAAAAGCTGATTTGCCTCAACACATATTTCTTTAAAGCATTTATACCTTTGTCGTTATGCCGCACTCCCTGAAACCATATTCAAAAGTAAACAAAATTTGTAATTTTTTTTCTATATTTCTTAAATAACTAATTTGCGCGGTGTACCGAAATGAAAGCGAACAAGAATTCAAATTTTTTATAATAATAATTCAAATTAAAAACAGGCTGTATAAAGAAAACCAGCCTTTTTCACTTCGCGTCAAATGAGTGATGTGTTTATACCTGTTCTCTAACCGATGTGAGAAATAAAACACCGATTTGAAAACAAGATCGAGTCAATAAACTTTCGAATTTCTGAGCGTAATGAAATTTAGTTTATGCTTCCGTTTTGAATCACAACGAACTGGATCAAAGCGCTTTATGTATCGGTATAAACAAGGTATATGACAAGAATTGCCTTGCTCTTGACTTGTATGACTGTATGTTGGTTTGCGGGTTAGTAGTGGAATCCTTTAGGTCCTAAAGAAGTGGAATTTCGGCTATTCTTGTAGTAGGATGTCGTACCCTGTTTGATTGAAAGTTGTAGTATTGTTGCCCAGTATCACGTCGTTGGGTATGGGGATCAATTATTGGGGTTGTTATTTCATTACGCGCTCCCACTTTCGTTTTGATGGTATTGTTGAGAATTGGTCGTAGGTTGCGTTCGTACAACCAAGTGTGCCTCTTCGGTGTAGGGACTTTTTACGAAGGGTAGCTTCAGTCCCTACCCCGCCCAAAGAATTGAAAACTAAGATTCCCCGTGGTTTTGGCGTTTGTGTACTAAAATATTTCTTTATTATTTGAGTTTTGGTTTTTAGGACGCTTTCCGATGACGTAAGATGCTTGTTGAAAGAGACCGCATTGAAGAAAGATCCACGCTTAGTTGTTGGGGATATCGGCTCTGTCTGGCCAGTTATTATCTTTCTTGGGCTAGTAGAGTTCCTTTCCTTTTGATACCATTTAATATTATCTGGGCATATATATCGCCGCCCAATATAAGATCAACTTGTTCATTTTTGAAGAAGTTCTTGTCCGCTAAGAGAAGGCCCGGAAACACTTGCTTAGTCTTAGCATTTACTTCGCAAGTCGGTGAATTTCTTGACCCTCGCTAAACACGCATCAAACTTGCTAGATTCACCTGGAGCACATATCACTTTTACTGGCGCTAAACACAAATTTGCTAAATTCATCTGGAGCACGTATAGCAGCCAGCCACTTTTACTGTGCCACCATTTGCATATTATTAGTCAAAATCATAAGGCTTTATGCACTTTTTTGCACATATACATACATATAAGTCGATTTGTGATAATGCTCAAATCCTATATTTCGCGCAAATACAAAATAATATAAAAAATGCGAGTGATTTTGTGGATTCAGGGCATTATAAATCAATATATTTCCTTGTTTCAATATTCGGTTGTGAACATATTACCTTACACAAGTGCTTGGTCACTTTTTACATTAAACTCACTGCGGTTTGTTAGTGTAACCATTCCCTCAAATTAAGCTTCGGCACACATATTTTCTATTAAATTTCTTAATTCAAACACTATTCCACATTCCATTTTAATCACCATCGAGCGAGCACGGACGCCTATCAACCCCCACCCTTCATCTCACACAAGGTAATATTGTAATTAATTAGCAATAAACCAAACTCATTTCAAATAAACACATAGCAAGTAATTATTAATTTAAACAAACAAACTTGTCCTTTCTTTTCTCTAAATTAAAACATTGATGCCCTGCTGGAATTGCGAGCCACATATGTGTCAATGTTTCCATGGTCCATATCCGCCGAGAGGAAAAATAACTAGCACATTACCATACAGTCCACTGCATCAAAACTCTGGTTGCTAAAGGGCAGAGCAGCATTTGAGGAGTATTAAACACTTTTGACACAACATCACACCACTCTTTATCGTCGCTAAACACTCATCAAACTTGCTAGATTCACCCGGAGCACATACCACTTTTACTGGCGCTAAACACAAATTTGCTAAATTCAACTGGAGCACGTATAGCAGCCAGCCACTTTTACTGTGCCACCATTTGTATATTATTAGTCAAAATCATAAGGCTTAGTAAAGGTACGTGGTGGACATTTATGAACTTTTTTGCACATATACATACATATAAGTCGATTTGTGATAATGCTCAAATCCTATATTTCGCGCAAATACAAAAAAAAAATGAAAAAAACGCGAGTGATTTTGTGGATTCAGGGCATTATAAATCATTATATTTCCTTGTTTCAATATTCGGTTGTGAACATATTACCTTACTCACTGCGGTTTGTTAGTGTAACCATTCCCTCAAATTAAACTTCGGCACACATATTTTCTATTAAACTTCTTAATTCAAACACTTTTCCACATTTGCAGAGCACAGATTCAATTTAGTTACACATTGAATCGGCTTTCACATTTTTTTTCGTGTCTCAAATAGTTTGATTTGCTAACTCATCACACTAACAACCACCTGAGTTTCGAGGATTTTAACCTCATTTATTATTGTATTTTGGTTTTGCACAGATTCGAAGCACTTTATCGCTGTAATACCGCTTCCACAAAATCACTTTTCGCGCGATATAACCTTTGGATAAAAAATATACACGTTTTGTCCACATTTCAAACATATCCTTCCATTGGACTTGGGTGTGAGTTGGGTGGCGACCATCTTCTGTAAATACGTACATATATAAGTGCAAATACATACATACACATGCACATACAAACAAAAATAAATAAATAAATTTATACTTTCGCTTAAATTCCGTTGTTATAATCTTTCGATTGTGGTGATTTTTCGCTTTGTTTACAACATTCCAAAAAGTACCTAGTTAAGTTTTCGTTTCGCCTTTGGGTTTTATTCACTAACCAAATAAAGTATGAATAAATTTATTCGCTTGGCAGACGCTGTGACAGAGTTTGAGGCCGACTACAATGACACGGCCCAAGCTGATCACACTAAGTACACTCTTGCTATTCAGCAAGAGGAACTTAAAGTTATATGGAGGAAGGTAAAGACAGCGTATGAGGAACTAGTACATTCCGATAGGTTAGACGCCACAGGAGTTGCCACTGTGAATCCTAAGTACAAATCCTCCTATGCTGTATACTTGCGCTGCATGTCAAACATGGCAGAACTCCATGCAAAGTTCGTAAAGAATGACAAAGATGTTGAGGATATGTCCGCCCGAGAACATAATATGCAACTTCCTCCGTGCGATACGGACATATTCAAAGGCGACTATCTCACATGGCCCACGTTCCGAGATATGTCTACGGCCATCACATACTCAACAAACGCCTCACTCCTGTGGAAAAATTGTTTCACCTATCCGAGTCGGAATCGCATCGGAATCGGAATTCAATTCCGACTCGGAATTGAAATGGTGTTCCACAATCTGATCGGAACTTTTGTTTCGAAGTTAATATCGAATCCGATCGTGTAAAAAAGGAACAAACCTTCAATCTGTCAACTTAGTTTTGAAGTGTGTCAATTTCATTTGGATAAATAAAACCGAGAAAATAAACATGAGTTCAATTATTTTATTGGCGATTTTGCTGAATAATGAGCAGCAAACATCTGAAAAGTGAAGCGAAAAATTTTGCGCGATCGCAGCGATCCCATGGAATTACCGGACTCAGCGTTAGTAGTATAAAAAGTTTTTTTTTTATACTAACGCCATTTCAAACTATTAATTTATATTTTACAGTTTATTGCACTCTTTAGAATAAATAAACAAGCTTGCAGCCTTTTGCACAGAGAAGCTTCATTCCCGCAGTGTTGAAGTTGTGAGCAACGCTGCGATTCCTCACCGAAGGTGGGTATCAAAGGTCTGTTGGAGTGGACTCAAGCATTGCTTTGGGAAGGAGCCCCGTCTCCAAGACAATTTCATAAATACGCTCATGGAGCGGAGGCTTTGCTCAAAGTGGATAAAATTGTTCATCTCTGAGCAAGAGAAAAGAGCCGCCAAAAGTTCTTTCTACGAACAATTTGGAATTCCGGGTGTGATTGGATGTATTGACGGCACGCACGTCAAGCTATTGCAACCATAAGACGGGTCGGCTTTTTTTAACCGAAAGGAAATTTGATCATTGCTGCAATGATTGTAAGTTGCCACAATTACTTGATTTTATACGAAAAAAGTTTTCGTAAAATTTGTTTATTTATTTATTTCAGATTTGCGATCATAATATGGTTATTAGAGCTATTGATGCTTGTCATCCCGGTTCTAGCCCTGATTCCTTTATATGGAGCATGAGCAATGCAAGGCACTTTTTCATGACGAAGTATCGAGATGGTGATCACAATTCGTGGTTATTGGGCGATGCCGGGTATGCTCTGGAACCTTTTCTATTAACACCGTATAGAAATACAGAGCCACTGTCTATACAACACGCGTTTAACAAAACACATTCTTCGGCATATAATATAGTTGAACGAAAAATTGGGGTTTTTAAAGCTCGTTTTCGGTGTTTATTAGGATGTACTTTTTAAATGGGTCGCCTCCGGTAGCCACGGCCTCTCTTCTGTTGTGGGCCAATTTCTTCCTCACTTCACTTTTCCAGTCAGTCCAGGTCTAGTTGCAAAAAATCTAAATATTATTTTTGTCCTTATAATCGCAATAATATTTTACCTTCTTCCACTCGTTTGTGTTTCTTATTGGTGGTCCTTGGCTATTCAACGACTCCGTTAGTTGGCGCCACTTTTCCTCAAGAGCCACTTTATCTCCTTTGAAAAAGCTCTTNGCGGTATATAGCGAGTGCGGTAGCTCCATCAAACAATTGCAGCGAGATATTAATAATTCCATCTCGACATTACAGATTGACACATCAAACTNCTATTGCAACCATAAGACGGGTCGGCTTTTTTTAACCGAAAGGAAATTTGATCATTGCTGCAATGATTGTAAGTTGCCACAATTACTTGATTTTATACGAAAAAAGTTTTCGTAAAATTTGTTTATTTATTTATTTCAGATTTGCGATCATAATATGGTTATTAGAGCTATTGATGCTTGTCATCCCGGTTCTAGCCCTGATTCCTTTATATGGAGCATGAGCAATGCAAGGCACTTTTTCATGACGAAGTATCGAGATGGTGATCACAATTCGTGGTTATTGGGCGATGCCGGGTATGCTCTGGAACCTTTTCTATTAACACCGTATAGAAATACAGAGCCACTGTCTATACAACACGCGTTTAACAAAACACATTCTTCGGCATATAATATAGTTGAACGAAAAATTGGGGTTTTTAAAGCTCGTTTTCGGTGTTTATTAGGATGTACTTTTTAAATGGGTCGCCTCCGGTAGCCACGGCCTCTCTTCTGTTGTGGGCCAATTTCTTCCTCACTTCACTTTTCCAGTCAGTCCAGGTCTAGTTGCAAAAAATCTAAATATTATTTTTGTCCTTATAATCGCAATAATATTTTACCTTCTTCCACTCGTTTGTGTTTCTTATTGGTGGTCCTTGGCTATTCAACGACTCCGTTAGTTGGCGCCACTTTTCCTCAAGAGCCACTTTATCTCCTTTGAAAAAGCTCTTGGCTATGTCTGGATTTATTTCCATGAAGTCCANAGTTACCAGAAACTACATTAGCGTTGTGGGAGCAAAGTATTGAAAGCAAAACTGAAATATCCAAGTGGGAGGACATGGATAACTTTCTTTCACAACGGTTTCAAACTCTAGAAACCGTTTCAGATATAAGAAGCATTAAACCTAACCCCACTGCAGAGCCGCACAGTAGTAGGCATACAAACGAAACTCCACAAAATAGATTTAAGTCTTACCAAACGAGTGTAGCCGAGACAATTTGTAAGTTTTGCCAAAGCAACGAGCACAAATTACAAAGGTGCCAAAAATTCCTTAAGCTAACAGCAGAAGATAGAATCGCTTTCGTTAAGAGCATTCACAGTTGCTTGAACTGTCTATCCTCTAGACATACGGTGTCAAGGTGCAGTAGCTCCTTCAATTGCAGAACCTGCCACCTGAGGCACCACACATCACTTCATGTTCAAGCATTTCAACCAAAAGAAACTACTCCAACTAATAAGTCGAATCACACATATGAAAGCGCATCTACGCAGGCTCAAGCAAGGCGTGATGCAAATGCAAATATTAAGTCAGCAGATAACATTCAACCTTGCTTTGCTAATACGAGGAAAGGGGTTCTATTAGGAACAGCGCGTGTCAATATAAATTTTAATAATACTAACTTTTCTGCCCGCGCATTAATAGATTCCGGTTCAGAAGCCTCTTTTGTAACAGAAAGTCTTAAACGTAAAATCAACCTGCCCTCGAAGAGAATGCGTGCCCAGGTATCAGGCATCAACAACAGTGTGCGTCATTCAACTGCGGTCACCCATTGACCCTTCAACCAGTATAAGTACGCAAGTCCTAGTTCTACCACGACTCACCGGAAATTTACCGACTTGCGAAGTAAAAGCCAAGACTAAGCAAGTGTTTCCGGGCCTTCTCTTAGCGGACAAGAACTTCTTCAAAAATTAACAAGTTGATCTTATCTTGGGCGGCGATATATATGCCCAGATAATATTAAATGGTATCAAAAGGAAAGGAACTCTACCAAGAAACCGTCTTCGGCTGGATAATAACTGGCCAGACAGAGCCGATATCCCCAAAAACTAAGCGTGGATCTTTCTTCAATGCGGTCTCTTTCAACAAGCATCTTACGTCATCGGAAAGCGTCCTAAAAACCAAAACTCAAATAATAAAGAAATATTTTAGTACACAAACGCCAAAACCACGGGGACTCTTAGTTTCTAATTCTTTGAGCGGGGGAGGGACTGAAGCTACCCTCCGTAAAAAGTCTCCACACCGAAGAGGCACACTTGGTTGTACGAACGCAATCTACGACCAATTCTCAACAAAACCATCAAAACGAAAGTGGGAGCGCGTAATGAAATAACAACCCCAATAATTGATCCCCATACCCAACGACGTGATACTGGGCAACAATACCAGAACTTTCAATCAAACAGGGTACGACATCCTACTACAAGAATAGCCGAAATTCCACTTCTTTAGAACCTAAAGGATTCCACTACTAAACCCGCAAACCAACATACAGTCCATTGCATCGTAACACATACGAGCAAGGCAACTCTGGTCATATACCTTGTTTATACCGACACATAAAGCGCTTTGATCCAGTTCGTTGTGATTCAAAACGGAAGCATAAACCAAATTTCATTACGCTCAGAAATTCAAAAGTGTATTGACTCGATCTTGTTTTCAAATCGGTGTTTTATTTCTCACATCGGTCAGAAAACAGGTATAAACACATCACTCATTTGACGCGAAGTGCAAAAAGGCTGGTTTTCTTTATACAGCCTGCTTTTAATTTGAATTATTATAACAAATTTGAATTCTTGTTCGCTTTCATTTCGGTACACCGCGCAAATTAATTATTTAAGAAATATCGAATAAAAATTACAAATTTTGTTTACTTTTGAATATGGTTCAGCGAGTGCGCCATAACGACAAAGGTATAAATGCTTTTAAGAAATATGTCTTGAGGCAAATCAGCTTTTTGTTAATGCGGTTCTGGGTAGGAACAAGGTAAAAAGTGGGGTTTTAGGAAAACATAGAGAATCTTCATCTGCAATTCCACTTCAACATCAACTAGCGAAATAAGTTCAAATTTTAATTTCACCATTTATAATTGCAATTCCTTTCACTAAAGTTAGTAGCACATACGTTTTTTAATATTACGAGTACAATTGTGGATATAAATTTGCATATACATATTTACATATGTATGTAGCTGCCGACATATCTGTAGTAAATACAAAAAGCCGATTGCAGATACTTATATACATAGTAATTTGTATTATCACATAAGAACTCATTGGAAAAGAAATTAATTTGTTTTCGTTAATTTGCCCTTTTGTAATGTTAAAATATTCAAAGGTTTGTTAATACGCGCCATCGACTATTAAACCATAAAAACTTTTTCGTTTAATCATACATACATATCTACATATGTACATATGTATGTGATTCATGAATATCATCACAGCAAAAAGGGCAAATTAACGAAAACAAATTAATTTCTTTTCCAATGAGTTCTTATGTTATAATACAAATATGTATATAAGTATCTGCAATCGGCTTTTTGTATTTACTTCAGATATGTCGGTAGCTACTATACAGCTGTGAGAATGCATTTGCTTTTGCGGTCGATCTCTTTACTCTCAAAACATGTACAAGGTTTGCAAACGATATCAGCAAGAGAATGCGAATGAGCGGGAGTATAATATTTGGCGAATGGAATGCTCATTACCATTGGTGTAACGGAGTATCTCTTATTTTCTTTCCTATGCTCTCTGTTTCGCATTTTTACCTTCAAATAAACGAGTATTTGAGAGTATTACATGTCCAGCATAGCCTTTTTTTGCTGAAGTGCTGTTAATCAAGCGCAATAGCGGCATCGTGCTGTAGGTCTTTTGTGGGTAATAAATATTAAACTAATAATAAATAATAAAGAAATTTTTGACATTATGGCAAATATAAATGAGGTAAGTTTTTATTAATGTATATACGTATTTACAAGTTTCATTTTATTTTAAATATCTGTACTTAAATATACTTAACAGTCAACTGATGGAGGCTCTTTTGTTAATTACAATGCCATGGTTTCATGGTTTCACGGTTTTCAGCTTTTAACAACATTTTTTAGAATTTTTTTGAGTATGCAGTTTTGTAGTTCTCTCAATTTCAGAATAACAAAGCAGAAATTTTAAGTGGCAATGAGCTACCGTTGATTTTTGAGAATTTTTTTACTGACGCTCTTCGGCATTTTTTCCCATACAAAAAAACTACCAGGCACTCGTTATATGGAGAAAATGAGCAACATCATAGCCATTTAAAACTTGCACTTTATTGTACTGAAATTAAGTGAACTACAAAACTGCATACTCAAAATTCTAAAAAATTTAGTTTAAAAGCTGAAAATTTTGGTGAAAATTTGTCTAATTTTCCAAAATTTTGTAAAAACTTTGAAACACTAACTTATATGCTTTTTGATGCAGAATGAACTATTTTTTTATTAAAAATTAACGAAAAAATTTATTATGCAAAACATTGGAAACATTAACAAAAAAAAACACTGTACGGAAACATATTCTGATGGGTGTATGTATGTTTTAAGTGATCCAAATGAATTCCATGTTAAGTTTTAGTTTAAATAAATATTTTGTTTTCATTTTGTTTTAATTTAAGATATATGCACATATGTTTGTATGTATGTGCATAGGTTATGTCTATTTGACATAATTTTAAAATAAAGACCATTTACTATTATTAAATTTTCAAATTTTAATGTGGACTAAATTCACTTCAACAGTCTAGTAACAGCGTCATACAAATATATATATATGTATATTTAATTGTACATACGAGTATATTAAGGCTCTGTTATGCATACTTGGCAGTGCATGCAATGCTATACCATTTTTATGTAGAAATCAAAAACGAACAGACTTCTGTTTATGTAATGCAGTGCGTTGGGTAACCGCTTACACGCGAAGCTCATTTAACAGATTGCTTTTGTGACAACTCTCAAGCAATGCCAAGTATGCATAACAGAGCCTTTAGAGTATTCTCAAATACTCTACCTTCCGTTGCAAATGTTGAGAATATGAATATTCTATTAAGAGAGAATATTCACTCCACTCCATTCTATTACTCTTCGATAACATTCTAATTCATGTTCGCTAACATAGAATGAAAGAGAGCGGCTATTCTAACATCAAGAGAATGTTTTGAAGCTGCAAACAAATGCATTCCTGCAGCAGTTTAGTAGCTACATACATATGTAAATATGTATATGCAAATTTATATCCAAATAGTATTCGTAATATTAAAAAACGTATGTGCTACTAACTTTAGTGAAAGGAGTTGCAATTGTAAATGGTGAAATGAAAATTTGAACTTATTTCGCTAGTTGCTGTTGAAGTGGAATTGCAGATGAAGATTCTCTATGTTTTCCTAAAACCCCACTTTTTACCTTGTTCCTACCCAGAACCGCATTAACAAAAAGCTGATTTGCCTCAAGACATATTTCTTAAAAGCATTTATACCTTTGTCGTTATGGCGCACTCGCTGAACCATATTCAAAAGTAAACAAAATTTGTAATTTTTATTCGATATTTCTTAAATAATTAATTTGCGCGGTGTACCGAAATGAAAGCGAACAAGAATCCAAATTTGTTATAATAATTCAAATTAAAAGCAGGCTGTATAAAGAAAACCAGCCTTTTTGCACTTCGCGTCAAATGAGTGATGTGTTTATACCTGTTTTCTGACCGATGTGAGAAATAAAACACCGATTTGAAAACAAGATCGAGTCAATACACTTTTGAATTTCTGAGCGTAATGAAATTTGGTTTATGCTTCCGTTTTGAATCACAACGAACTGGATCAAAGCGCTTTATGTGTCGGTATAAACATGGTATATGACAAGAGTTGCCTTGCTCGTATGTGTTAAGATGCAATGGACTGTCTGTTGGTTTGCGGTTTTAGTGGTGGAATCCTTCAGGTTCTAAAGAAGTGGAATTTCGGCTATTCTTGTAGTAGGATGTCGTACCCTGTTTGATTGAAAGTTCTAGTATGCTTGCCCAGTATCACGTCGTTGGGTATGCGGATCAATTATTNATTGTTGCCCAGTATCACGTCGTTGGGTATGGGGATCAATTATTGGGGTTGTTATTTCATTACGCGCTCCCACTTTCGTTTTGATGGTTTTGTTGAGAATTGGTCGTAGATTGCGTTCGTACAACCAAGTGTGCCTCTTCGGTGTGGAGACTTTTTACGGAGGGTAGCTTCAGTCCCTCCCCCGCTCAAAGAATTAGAAACTAAGAGTCCCCGTGGTTTTGGCGTTTGTGTACTAAAANATTGTTGGTGTTCTGCATTCCGACAATCGGAAATTATTTCCGATTCGGCCTTGTTCTACATTTCGATCCACTTCGAATCGGAATTCTATCGGAAATTTGATGTTCTGCATTCCGATTATCGGAAATATTTTATCGGAAATGTTCCGATCAGCTAAAAGCCAGTGGAATAGAAAATAATCAAAACGAAAAAGAAAAATATATCTGTTAACGGTCAAAGGAAAGATTTTAAAGTCAGCGAACAGCAAAAGATGTAAGTAAAGAAAATAAAAGTGGTAATTATTAAAATTAAAATTATTAAAATGTAGGGGAAAGCACAAGACGGCGGAGCAAAGCAAAAATATGCTGGACTTCATGGAAATAAATCCAGACATAGCCAAGAGCTTTTTCAAAGGAGATAAAGTGGCTCTTGAGGAAAAGTGGCGCCAACTAACGGAGTCGTTGAATAGCCAAGGACCACCAATAAGAAACACAAACGAGTGGAAGAAGGTAAAATATTATTGCGATTATAAGGACAAAAATAATATTTAGATTTTTTGCAACTAGACCTGGACTGACTGGAAAAGTGAAGTGAGAAAGAAATTGGCCCACAACAGAAGAGAGGCCGTGGCTACCGGAGGCGACCCATTTAAAAAGTACATCCTAATAAACACCGAAAACGAGCTTTAAAAACCCCAATTTTTCGTTCAACTATATTACATGCCGAAGAATGTGTTTTGTTAAACGCGTGTTGTATAGACATTGGTTCTGTATTTCTATATGGTGTTAATAGAAAAGGTTCCAGAGCATACCCGGCATCGCCCAATAACCACGAATTGTGATCACCATCTCGACACTTCGTCACGAAAAAGTGCCTTGCATTGCTCATGCTCCATATAAAAGAGTCATGGCTAGAACCGGGATGACAAGCATCAATAGCTCTAATAACCATATTATGGTCACAAATCTGAAGTAAATAAAAAAAAAAAACAAATTTTACGCAAACTTTTTCCATATAAAATGAAGTATTTATCGAAGTATTGATTTTTATGGAAAAAGCGCAGCAGGCGAAAATTTTTAATAAAAAATCGCGCGATTATTTATTAAAAATTTTCATTATTTATCGCAGACGAAATTTTTTAATAAAAAATCACGCAATTTTTATTAAAAATTTTCATTATTTATCGAAGTATTGATTTTTATAGAAAAAGCGCCGCAGGCGAAAATTTGTAATAAAAAATCGCGCGATTTTTTATTAAAAATTTTCATTATTTATATATATATTAAACGAAAGAAGATACCGAAAAGTATTGAACAGTGCACACACCTTATAAGGAAAAGTGAATTATTACGAAATACTAATACAGTGGCAGCACTATAGCTATTTTGGAATCTCGCGTTTCAGTTCGCAAAGATTGTCAACTTCTTTTTAATAACAAAGTAATCTATCTTAGGTTGATAAGACTATGTGTTTGTTTAATAAATAAGTTAAATTAAATATTTTAATAGTGTTTAAAAAGTGAGAACAGCTGATTTAGTGAATCTTTGTCGGTGTAATTGCCCATAGAAAACAACGTAATTTAACAAAAGTTTTGTGTTCATAACTTTTAAATGGTTAATAATATTAGCCTTCCCCCCTCCGGGGGGAACGCGTCGTTTGGTACCCCTCCCGACTTTTCTGGACCTTTTTTAGGGGTTGTTACCCTACACTAGAGAATTACCCTCAAACATATATGTAATACTTCTATATTGCTAGTACAATATGATCACAATGTGTTTTCAATTCGAAATCAAAGTAAGACAGCCTATGACAATTTTTGTGATTATAGAGGTATACGTGTATATTTGTAAACTACTACATCGAATGAAGTGCCATATCATAACAGGGGCGGTTCAGAAAATTAAACAAACAAATAAAAATTTTACGGTCTCATATTTCCTTCAAACCGCAGTTAACTCAAACGACTTTTGTTCAAAATTAAATTTTGATGCATAAACGCTCTTAGACTGTCTTTGCACCTAATGGCGTTTTCTTTTCTACCGAAATATGTTGCTTTCTCAGTGCCCTCTACGCACAAATACTAAGGAGAGGGCATTGAAAAGGCAACAGTTTTTGTAGAAAAGAAATCGTCACTTGTTTACACATGAAGCTGAAGCTGGCATATGATAGTTGACCGAATCTATTAAAGCACGCTATTCGTTTCTGTTCTGGGCTTATTGACGCCAGCTGGAAATGCCAACTGATGCCAAGTCTTTTTGTACCTGGTACCTTTATCCTCTGCCACCACAGCGGCTGCAGTGTTTCTCATAGATATACAAATATTGTATATTTTGTAAATTTTTCATGTGAATTATTTTTCAATAAGAATTTGTTAAACCGCTCCTGAATTTTGAAAAGTAAAAATGTCAGTTTGAGCACATTCCTTATCGGGTCTCTCTTTCTTTTTTGAATATATCGACACTCTGATGTTGGGGAATGTACTTATGTACATATATGCCCTCAAAATATTTTTCATACGCGGTAAAAGGTGCGGCAGTATCTGAAATTGAAGGATTATAAATAATGTGAGAAAACAAGTATTGAAACATATGCATGCTATATACTCACGAAATCTTTTCAGCACGCTTACATAATTACCGCATGTCCATTCACCAAATAACCCAACCTTTGTCAATGGAAAACTTCGACAACCTTTCTGTGGATTCTATGTCGATACATAAGTTCCACATAAAGGACCTCATAAGCAGCGAACAATTATGGACGACTTCCCAACAGTTCGCTATTCTGACACGGGTGGACCATACTAACGTTCATTTTTGTAATTCAATTTTTAATAACTGCCNGAACAATTATGGACGACTTCCCAACAGTTCGCTATTCTGACACGGGTGGACCATACTAACGTTCATTTTTGTAATTAAATTTTTAATAACTGCCCAGGCTTACATAAAAATATGAATATTTTGCAATTAAATTGTTAATTACTGGCCATGCTTACATGAAAATACCTTTTGATTAAAAAAAAACAACGCATTGAAATAAATTACCTAATAGCGAAGCCCTAGTTTTAACAGATATTTTACAAATTTTTATGTAAACTAAAAAGGTAAATACGACATTCGGTTTCAAAGATAAAGATACGAATAATAAAATCACACCCAGTAGGATGTGAACCTTTTTGGGGGGCAGGCTACATGGTTGGCTGTGAAACGGTCCGAAAGGCGGTAAAGCAATATCAGTATATAACATTCATAGAGAAATGAAATAAAAATTTAAATTATACCCCCAAATTTAATGGCGGTGGGCACTTTCCACGATTTATGGCCAAAAATAAAACCTTGCTTCGGCAACTTGCTTGGACAACTTGCTGGTTTGGAGAAAAAATATTGATCGTGTAAAGGCAGCTTTAGATGAATACGATCCACAATACAATTTGCGTAGGTAATTTACCTACATTATACCATGGTTACACAAATGAATCTTATGGAGTTCACACCCACCGTATGAAGCATTTGCACTCCTCCGCAAAAGTTACGCCTTTCATACCACTCGCCACCCAACAATATATACATACAACGAAAAACTCGGAGCGGAAACTCGGCCTTTCCGCCCGATAACATCAAGGGATCGGGAACTTGGGCTTTCCGACCCAAGCTAAAACAGCAAATACCACAACGTGGATCGGAATTTCGGCCTTTCCGACCACGATCAAAAAATAAAAGCGCTATGGAGCCGACACCAGGCCTCTCCGCCCGTAGCCTACATATAAGCAATATATAATTTTATCCAATACAGCATCAAGGTAGACTGGAGACTCGGCCTCTCCAGCTATTGACTACCTTAAATTATTCCAACTTTGTGCAAAGAAATGTTTAACCACGTCTTTTCGTACTAACCTTCTTTTTCCAGGAAGCCGAATACAACTTATACATTTTTTTTAAGTTTATATGTTAATGTATGTGTGGTGGTTGAATGGCTCAACGGATGTTGCTTATAGCAAGGGGGCCGGCATGTTTAGGCCACTAGCCTAAACCAAACTTTGAAAGGGTGAACCACCCTAATGTTCATGTGCATACACACCGATATGTACATACGTACGAAAATGAACATATAAATAATTGCATTATTTTTCCCGCCAATTAGTATAACGAATTAGCCAAATTTCCCTCAAAACAGCTCGCTGTTCGAGGGACGGCTCAATCCGTCTACAAACAGCGCGGACATTCCATTTTAATCACCAACGAGCGAGCACGGACGCCTATCAACCACCACCCCTCATCTCACACAAGGTAATATTGTAATTAATTAGCAATAAACCAAACTCATTTAAAATAAACACATTGCAAGTAATTATTAATTTAAACAAACAAACTTGTCTTTTCTTTTCACCAAATTAAAAGATTGATGCCCTGCGGGAATTGCGAGCCACATACGTGTCAATGTTTCCATGGTTTAGGCTAGTGGCCTAAACATATCGGCAATAATATTTTCGACACTGGAGACTAAGTCATTTAATTTCAATGTTGAGGGATAACCGTTAGTCTTACGCTTTGTGTTCACAAAGGCGTAAAACGATTTGGGATTAGAAACTATATTGAGTCGAACCCTGTTAATATAATTATTGTAACACTTTTTGTTCAATACATTGTATTTATGCCTAAAAATGGAGTACGCGGAGTAGTGAGAAGACAAGCCAGATTTTTTAAAAAGCTTAAATGCTCTGGATTTTTGATTTTTTAAGCGTTTTAATTCGCCAGTAAAACNATTCGCCAGTAAACCACTGAGCGTTAGACGTTACGTTAGCTTCCTTAACAAGAGGAATGATTTTACTGAAAATGTGGCGTAAGGAATTGCTAAAATGTAAGGCACTATCTTCAGCATTCCCATCATACTGGGGCCAAGTTATCTTCGATATCTCTAACCTAAGTTTATTATAATCTGCTGTTTTAAATGAGTAACGCTCCGCTCTTGATTTTTTACTGGTAAAGCAACAAGAGTTGCGTGAATTTATCAAGGACAATTCTAGTGGTGGGCGGTGAGAATCAACGGGTGCAATCAAAGCATAACTAGGGGCTATTGTGACGTTGGAAACGTCGTCCACAAAAACTAAATCCAGACATTTACCTAAGTTATTACTAACAGAGTTGATCTGGTAAAGACTAAGATCTGACAGATCGTTCAAAAATTGATTGAAGAGATCACGAGAGGAATTTGGTACTAGAATACCATCTATTAGATCCCAAGAAACACCCGCAAGATTGAAGTCACCCATGAAAATAACAGTATCGGTTACTTATTAGTTTCTTGATGCCGAGGTGGAAGGCGGAAGTTGAGCCAAATTTTGCCCTTGCGGTCTAGATCTAAATTCAAATTCGCGAATGAAGGCACCGCTTGGCCAAAAAGATGGGCTCATTACTCCATCAAAGTAGTCTTCGGATATGTCTATTTTAAAAGAAGAAATGCTTCTTTCATACGAGAATCTGACCTTGCGTACATGCAACTCATTTGCTATCAGCCGGAAGTTAAATACCCCTTCACATCATCGACAGTGGTATCTTTTGAAAACCTAGATACAAAGACCGATTTTTTGGAAGAGACAACGGTTAAATCCCTCGGGACGAGGTTAACGTAATCGGAAACGGTTTCAGATGTGTACGGGGTTGCGATACAGCAGTCGAATTTTTGGAAGGAGCAACGATGGCTCCGGATGTGATAAAAGGTTGAGATGTAGCTGTGGAGTTTTTGGAAGGAGCAACGACTACTTCCTTCGGAACGGTGTTGACGCAATCGAAGACGGGTTCAGATGTGGTAGAGGGTTGAGATGAAGCTGTTGAACATGAATTTAGTGAGACTCCAGTAGAAGAAGGACGTGGTTGGGGAGATTCAGTCCGCTGAGGAATCGGTGTGTTAAAACTTATGAGTTCTTTGTTCATAGCTGGAGTCAAAAGTGATCGGTTCTGCGGAAGATCAAGGTCCACAGTGATAGGATTCAACACAATATTTTCCACGCCTCTCCTACATCTTTTAAGACCTTTTCCAGGAGAAGGAGAGGAGGAAGTATCTAATAATTTAAATTCTTTGAATTCATCCTCATACTTCTTGAACTTCTCGTTGAGAAGTTTTAGCTCTTTGCTTATCTCCGAAAATCCATTTCTAGCAGTTCTAAATAGTTTACAGAGATCCACAACAGTTTTTTTTACACTTTGGACTTGACAAGCGAAGTCGATTGTCTCCAATAATCATATCCAGAACTCTCCCATTAATACCAGCACACTTTAAATGAGAGAGTTCATCGCAAAGCCAGCACGCCACAAAACGGTCCGAACCGGCTTTTACATTACATTTTTCGAACAGACAGGACATTTTCAGCGAATGTTATTAAAAAAGGATAAAAATAGCGAAATTAGGAATGTATTGTACGAAAACGTTTCAAGCTCACAGTGATTGGCAGTTTAATAGCTAGTGGTCTTAGTTAGTGAAGTTCAATGGTTAGACACCGTGCTGAACTTAACAGTTTTAAAGCCACTGAGTTAGCAAAATCAGCTGTCACCAAGAAAGCGACTGTCGATGATAAACAAAAGTGTGTGTAAAGCGCGAAAGAAAGCAAAATGAACAAACAAATGCGATATTCCTTACACTCTCACGCAAAAGCGACAATAATGCACCAACACAGGCAAATATGCAGGAAGGCCGACAAAATAAAACTTTTCAATCAACGCACTTTATGACTAAATCAAATCAATTTATTGGAATTTGGCTTCAGTAAACTTTTTTCGGTGTGAATAACACAAATTAGAACTGCATAGCACTTTGTAAAAGAGCTAAACTTTGGACATTCTTTCAAGCAAATGTTTAAGTGACCGCACAGTACGGACGTTGCCAGATATACATTTAAAATTAATATTTCATCGATGTTACCACCAGCATGCTTTCTTTCAAGTGAAAATATGGCTGTCAAACTATCAAATTGCCTGCAATAGATGTCAAGCAATATGCGCTGACATATATTGCAGCCCATGAAAAGTAGGCGGTATCTATTGGAAATATATTTTGTGAAATGGTTATCACGACATTGGTGTTTTTCTGTTTAAACAGGGCCTTACAGAGCACCGAATTAACGAGTACCAAGCCCTAATTTATGTTATTGAACATAGCGAAAATAAAAAAAATGCAAGGCTATGATACTGTTCGCTCATTCACATTTTGACGTTTTTCGTCATGACCATGAATCACAATACATGAAAGGTTCGTTGTAACGTAAAGTCCACTCATGTGATGTATGAGTACGTAGAAATCAATAGTATAGTGTATGGTGACACTAATGTAATTATCGATAATAACTCACCACAACTGAAGTAAAACAATATAGAATATACACCATCCTCTTGAGCATAACGTGTGGTCTTTTTATTTAACTGATTTTAAATGGTGTCAAATAATTTTTAAGAAAGTTAAAAAGAATTGGGTAAAAAAAAGAGGAAGAAAGTTAGGAAATGCCGAATAGCATAAACGACGCAGGTGTAGAGACTGGTGGAGTCTCAGGTATCAAACCTCCAAAAAATCGAACCTTAACGAGTGACATGCACTCCACGTGGAAGCAATGGATTCAGCAATCCGATTGGTATGCAACAGCTATCCAACTGAATAAGAAATCAGACGAAATTAAAGCAGCAACATTAATGGCAAGCTTAGGATCGGAGGTGTTAAATATATACAACAGCTTCAGTTTGACCGAACAGGAGTCAAAAAACATTGGCGTAATAAAAGAAAAATTTGCAAACTATTTTAACCCCAAATTGAACGTGTCATTTGAAAGATGCAACTTTTTCAAAGCGGAACAAAAAGAGAGTGAGCCATTCGACGATTTTTTGAGCAGAATGAAAACACTGGCGAAAACATGCGAATTTGGTGCACTACATGATGACTTAATTAAAGATAAAATTGTGTTCGGCATAAAAGCTAACGTGATCAGAGAAAAATTACTCACTGAGGACAATTTAACTTTAGCAAAAGCTACAACTATTTGCAGATCAAGTGAGCAAGCATCCAGACAAATAAAAGATATCGAAAATCCTCAGACTTCAAGCATACTAGCATTCAAAAAACTAAAGGAACACGACAATAAAGCGGACAAGAAGTTTCAGTGCAAGAGGTGCGGTACAACACATAAGCCTCGATCGTGCCCGGCATACAGCAAAACGTGCAGAAAATGCCAGAAAAAAAATCACTTCGGTCACAAAGGTAGATGCGCTTAATAACAATTCCGAAATGGATGAAACTTTGTATGTGTGTGCACTGACTACTAATATTGAAGAAGGCTGGGTTGAATCAGTGAACGTTGGTTCAATAAAATTCGATATGAAATTAGACATTGGGGCACAGTGCAACGTGTTGCCGGAAAGCATAGTAAAAAAAGTGAAAGGAAAAATAGAATCTTCGAACATCAAACAATGAATTAGCTATACTGGCAATAAGATACAGGTTGCTGGTCAAACTGAGTTGGTGTGTGAAATCCAAAATAAATTAGTAAGCGTCAAATTTAAAGTAGTGAAAGAAAATGTTTGTCCAGTTCTAGGTAGAAAATCGTGCGAAGAGTTAGGGTAGGTAGCAAGAATAAAAAGCTTAGAACTGGATAAAAATGATAACGTCTTTAAGGGACTAGGATGCCTTAAAAATTATGAATACGACATTGATCTGATAGACAACCCTAAATTCGAAATCAAACCAGCGCGAAGAATTCCGTACGCCATTAGGGATAAAGTTAAGAACGAGCTTGATTGGATGGTCGCTATGGAGGTTATCAAACCCGTCAAAGAGCCAACCCCAGCGGTAAGTCCTATGGCAATAATTAAAAATAAAAAAGAGATCCGTATATGTATCGATCCTTCTGATGTAAACAAAAATACTAAAAGACGTCATTACCCGTTAAAAACAATAGAAGAAATCTCAACACGCATTGCAAAGTCTCGTTATTTTACACTGCTCGACCTAAGATGAGGATTTTGGCGAATTAAAGTGTCTAAAAGAACACAAGGCTATTTGACATTTGGAACCCCATGGGGAAGGTATTCTTGTTTGCGCCTCCCCTTTGGCGTAGTATCAGCACCAGAAGTTTTTCAAGAAATAATAACGGTAATAACTCCGTTAAAATTTTGAAAATGTAGAAGTTGCCATGGATGACATCCTCATCCACGCTGAAAATCGAGAAAAATTACAAAATACTACAAAACAGGTCATAAGCCGGATTGAAACTAAATAAAGAAAAATGCAACTCGACTGAAATTCCTTGGGCACATAGTCTCAGCTGATGGCCTGGAAGCCAATCCAGATCGCATTGAAGCGACCAAACTTCTCAAAAATCCAACCAGTAAAGTTGAACTTCAAAGATTACTTGGTATGGTAACGTACTTGAACAAGTTTATTCCCAATATGTCGCAGCTTACAGAGCCATTGAGTGATTTGTTAAAAAAGGAATCTGAATTCATATGGGAATTCAAACAGGAACAAGCGTTCACAAAAATTAAGAAGCTACTAACACAAGCTCCTGTACTAAAACTGTATGATGTCAATGCACCAGTACTTATTTCAACAGATGCAAGTTCAAAAAGTTTGGGAGCCGTTCTAATGCAAGACGGGCACCCAGTGGCATATGCCACAAAAGCATTG
This sequence comes from Rhagoletis zephyria, assembly GCF_001687245.7. Classification (NCBI taxonomy): domain Eukaryota; kingdom Metazoa; phylum Arthropoda; class Insecta; order Diptera; family Tephritidae; genus Rhagoletis; species Rhagoletis zephyria. The sequence goes on along the minus strand of NW_016160457.1, from coordinate 36,957 downwards.
ACAAAATCAGAGCAAAACTACCCGCAAATAGAAAAAGAAGCCCTCGCACTAAAATTGGCTTGGCAAAAGTTTCACGAATACATTTGTGACAAAGATCTAACCATTGAATCAGATCACAAACCTTTGGAGACTATTTTTTAAAAAAGTATTGACGTAGCTCCAGCTCGATTGCGCAGAATAATTTTCGACGTTATACAATACAACCCTAAAGTGGTTTATAAAAAAGGCCAGGAAATACCCATAGCTGACACCCTTAGTCGTGATTGTAATCACGACCCCACCGAAGCTCTCGAAAATGAAACGTTAGAAGTGATGATCGTCGTGTCAATGTCTAAGAAAGCCACAGTAGAGCTTACGGTGCAACAGCCGAGGAACTTCAGCTTTTAATTAAATCCATCTTACAAGGCTTCCCTGACGAAAGTGGTAAGCTTCCAGCGGGAGTTAGACACTACTATAACTTTAGGGAGGAACTAGCTTACTACAACGGCATCGTATTTAAAAGCGATAAAATTATAGTACCGCAGAAATTAATTTCAAAAATGCTGAAACTAATACACACAGGACATTTTGGCATACAATGTTGTTTCAAAAGAGCAAGACAAGGATNGCATCGTATTTAAAAGCGATAAAATTATAGTACCGCAGAAATTAATTTCAAAAATGCTGAAAGTAATACACACAGGACATTTTGGCATACAATGTTGTTTCAAAAGAGCAAGACAAGGATTTATTGGAAAGGACAGTACAGTGATATTCTTGAAATGGTTAAAAGCTGTCCGGTCTGTGAAAAAACACAAAGAGCTAAAGATAAGGAAGAGGTTTTAACAAGAGAAATACCCACCCTTCCGTGGCAAATAGTAGCATCAGACATATTGTATTTCTAAAATGATCCGTATCTAGTAATTACAGACAGTTATTCAAACTACACCGACTTGAAAAAACTTAAAAATCAAACTTCACAAGAAATAATAGAGCACCTCAAAAATTGGTTCTATGTCCACGGAGTTCCAGAAATATTTGAAAGCGATAACGACACTTCATACAAAAGCAAAGAATTTGAAGATTTTGCAACAACCTGGTGTTTTAGTCATCGCGCGTCCAGCCCGCTACTTTCACAAGGCAACGGATTAGCAGAACGAGCAGTTCAGTTTGTAAAAAATATAGTGCGAAAGTTTAGCCTCGACAATACAGACTATCGGCTAGCACTACTCAACTGGAATAATACTCCTAGAGATCCAATCTAAGGTCCCCAAACCAAAGACTATGCAGTAGAATCACGCGTTCACAAGTTCCAACCTCAAATCCAAATCTTCAGCCTAAAACAATAGAGGGTGTTGCGAATAGACTACAGATTTAAAGAGAAGAACAAACGTCATTTGCTAATAGAAGCACAGCGAAAGCTGAAAATTTTCATCCTGGAGACCACATACGAATGAAAACGGCACACAGAGATTGGTCAACTGGTAAAATAGTGTAACATCACGAAAATAATCCAAGATCGGTTTTAGTTCAACTGGATGACGGCCGCATATTCAGGAGGAATACATCTTGGGTACGCAAAACAGATGCTAAACTGCCTATCCCAGAAAAAGTAATAGTACCTCACACAACTACGGAAATGTGCCAAGCCTCACCAACTAATCGCGAAGCAACATTCGACCAGCCTCAAGCAACACCATCTTCTCAGCAAAGGCCAACAATCGACTTGGAAACTACAGGAAAGGTTATCAATCCGACAGTAACTCTGCCTGTAAAAGCAGCTCCGCCTCCTTTGCAACTCTCCACAAGATCAGGAAGAATCGTGAAGCCACCATTGAGATTGAACTTGTAATCTTAAATATTACTAAATATTAAACCCAAAACTGAATTTACAAAGATGAATTAACTGTAAAACTCAAATTTAGTTTTCGCCAATGCAATTTTAAATATTCATTATCTCTATTATTAATTTAATGTTTACTACTGATTGCATACATAAATTAAACACTTAGATTAAAAAAAAAAAAACGTAACGTAAAGTCCACTCATGTGATGTACGAGTACGTAGAAATCAAAAGTATAGTGTATGGTGACCATGGTGCAGCGAACAAAGGTGGCGCCGTCAGTGGTACCGCTACTTTGGTTTTGCCGATTTTGACAGTTGTGGTAACTTGTAAATAAACCTTTGTTTACAAATCAGCGAAGAAGAAATTTGAATTATAAGTGAAAAATCAGTTTAAATTTTGTTAATTTGCAATTTGTGAGTGATTTTTGATTTGGAGACTGCGTAAAAACTAATACAATGAAATGCCCTGTGTTAAATTGCGACAGCCGTCTAGATGCAAAGAGCGTAGATGCAAGTGTAGCGCTGGGACGAATCGCTGCATTTGTGTACATAGGGCATGGCAAAGAAGTTCCCGAAATGTTTCTCTATTATTATATTAACAGCATTTCCTTACAATGATTTTGTTTCTGCTCCACGCAGCCTCCATTAGCAAGTTAACTAATCAATCCCGCAGAGATGCTGCAGCAGCCTTTATTGCAAAGCAATGTAGTACACTAAAACGTTTGCTGAAGCAGCCTCAATTGCGAAGCAATGGAGTGCACTAAAATGTTCACTGTTCTCTAATAGATTAGGTGAAAAATGCAGTGTTTTCGTATTTAGCAAAATTAAAACACGTTTTTCACTGTAAAGTGAACTGTTTTGGCAGTTTCAACTCGTTCTCCTTTTCGCTCTATTCTTTGTTTACTTGTGGTATACAAATGTCAACGCCCGGGACGGCGCAATCTTGTATTCTATCATTCTTGTATGGTGACACTAATGTAATTATCGATAATAACTCACCACCACTGAAGTAAAACAATATAGAATATATAGCATCCTCTTGAGCATAACGTGTGGTATTTTTATTTAACTGATCTTACATTCGTTCAGTGAACGACAGTGAACTTTTGGATGTACGTTGCCACAGGTGCACGACATGTTATGTAATGCATACAAATTCACCAACTTTTTTTCATTTGTATTTGGAAAAGTATTAAAATTGAGCAAAAAGTAACTCCACTTGGAACTAAACGGTCACACTGGTCCTAATAAAAACTTGTAAATGCCGAAAAAACATCGATGCATCGAAAATATCGATGTTTTGCTTCGATGCATTGAAAATTTTCCACTTGATGTACAAATCGAATTTTTTGCACCTCTAAGGTTAACACGCTCCACATTTGTTACATGGTGTGTAGGGTTCAATCGATACCACTAAGGTATCGCTCTAATGAGTACTTGTATTCAAAAGACTGATAGTATCGATACCTACTCAGTATCGGCAAAGTATCGAGTACTTACTTGAATGGTTTTCTTCTTCTCTTTCGAGAGATACTTCCCTTTTTTGTTGTAAAAGATCGTATGATTACGCTTTATCATGGTTTAAAACATTGTACGTCAAAATCAAATAAAAAGCCAATAAAGTTGCAGGTATAGAAAACATATATATTTAAGTTATTTAGTTAGAACAAAATAATTATTAATTAATATTTGTGGCATATTACCAAGGAACAGTATTGGTTATAATTTTTTCAGTCATGTGAGTCTATAGGTCACCCAATGTGGATAAATTTCGGATCTTTATTTTTGTTTTTATTTTCAAATTAGTTTTATTCACTTTTTTTATAAACAATATATTTCATTCCATAACAAAAACCTTGTTAATCCAAGTTTAAAACTTTGTATNCACCCAATGTGGATAAATTTCGGATCTTTATTTTTGTTTTTATTTTCAAAATAGTTTTATTCACTTTTTTTATAAACAATATATTTCATTCCATAACAAAAACCTTGTTAATCCAAGTTTAAAACTTTGTACCAAAATTAAAAGCACTCAACAAAGTTTCATCAATGAACGTAAATAATAAGAAGGGACAACTTGTGCCTTCTCTTTTGCGCTAGTACGTTTTCATCAAAATTGCACACTTTTTATTCTGAATAAAAAGAGTTAAATTTTGGTACAAAGTTTGAAACTCGGATTTACATGGTTTTTGTCATATTTAGAATGAACTATATTTTTTATAAAAAGGTAACTAAAATCAATTTGAAAATAAAAATAAAAATCCGGCACTTATCCATAAGGTCACCCCTATAAGTATACTGCGCACTGCATCATTTACAAACCATTTATGAAAAAAAATTTGTATTGTTTCTTTTGGTACATTGCTGAGGAACAATATTACTTATAATTACATATANAAAAAAAATTGTATTGTTTCTTTTGGTACATTGCTGAGGAACAATATTACTTATAATTACATATTTGACTTCATATAAGTATATAATTCACAAACTATTTATGAAAAAAATAGCTTTTGGGCCACACTGCCAAAAAACACCAACTTTTCTAAATGCTTTCCAGACAAACGATTTCTACTTTTTCTACTACATGACCGCACTTTTCCCGAAAACTCTAATAACGGGCTTCATTTGTTGAGTTGCCGTTGCAATGACAAAAGTAGTAGAAATTACTCTTTCGATACCAAGTACTTTTTTTCGATACTTACTCGATACCGAACAAAAAGGTATCGTGTAAAAAAAATACTTGGTAACAAAAGAAATGTATCGAGTATTTACTTGTATCGATTGAACCCTAATGATGTGATAACTATCGATGTTCGATCGTGCAAACGCTAACACTGGCTACACACGACGAACATATCCGCGCACATGCTTGGCTTGCGGTGCATGTTCGTCGTTTGTATGGCGGTTCACGAGCATGCTCGCCAAAAATCAAAAAGTTTTGATTTTCAGCGAGAAAGCTCGTCGTTTGTACCGTGGTTTGCGAGCATCGCATTGGAAACAAAAACAACAACCTCATTTTGTGTTGATGCTTGCAGTGTGCACATCGCGGAGAAATGCGTCCAAGCCATGTGCGTTAATTGAATTTTTAATAAATTAGGCTAAATTACTATATGTATATGTATGTACATACATACAAGTAAAATATAAATAAATTTAAGTAACACATACATAAAAAAAACCCTAAGTCATAAGTATTTAAATTGCATCATCCGCGTCTTTCCTTTCCATGTTTACGCTTTGAGTACAAAATCACTTATAAGCCGCTCGCCGTCTGTAGCAAACGACAACGAGCATGTTGGCGCACATGTGCGCGGATATGTTCGTCGTGTGTAGCCAGTGCTGCAAAAATTTTTGATTTCTTAAAGCCCATTTACATACAACTTTGGCGTTGTAATGGCGTTGGCATAGCTTCGACAGCTAACTATTAATACATGAATTTATATGAAAGTCTCCACATAACCAAAGTTGGCCAACACCAACGCAAAATGAAAGCAGAAAGATTGCTAACTCTCAACTTTTCGCGTGCGTCGTAATCAAAATTATGTGAAATAATTTACCTTTTTAATTAAATTCGGGTAAGAAATATAGTTTTCAATGCAATTATTGATATACAATTGTGATTTATCTGCTGCTAGCATGTTAATTTAATGATCAATGTATTCGCTACTAAGCATTCATTGTAGCAAGCAACGCCAGCGTCAAGGCAACGCCAAAGTTGTGTGTGGACGGGCATTTACAGTTATGTTCGCCTCACCGTGGCCACACACGACGAGCATGTGTGCTGTCGTTTGCACAGACGGTGAGAAGCTCAAATGTGATCTTGTCGTTATAGCGTAAAGATGGATAGCAAAAATCAAAATAACTTTGTTATTTTTATGTATGTGCTTCTTAAATTTATATATATCATACTTGTATGTATGTACATACCTATGTAATTAGTAATTTAAGGGGATTTACATGTGGCGATTTTTCAGGCGATTTTTAGTTGAAAGCAACAATCGCCTGGTGTAAACAGCCTTTCAACTAATCGCTTACAATGACGTTGGTCGGCTCCCTACTTTAGTTCAACTAATCGTCTGTGAAAGTTGAATCATATAAATTCATTATTAGCGTCATTTACCCACAATTCAATTACGCACATGTAGGTTTTGAAATTTCAGACTTTGGTATCGATACTGGGTACTCATTCTGGCATCGAGCTCATGGTATCGATACTCTAAAAGTATCAGGGAAAAAGTATCGATACTACTCAGTATCGGACTCATTAAAATACGTTTTTTGGGTTACTACAATTATTTTATTCTTCAATCGTATATCTAGTTATTTCCTGATATTAAAACAATGGAAATTTAAAATATTTGAATTTTTTTTATTGCAGAACTTACTTTCATTCAATTTTAGTATAATAATGTGCAAGTTTGAATTAAAAGTCAACGGTAGTAGGCTACTCGTAAATTTGAATAGGTTACAAAACTGCATACCCAAAAAGTTTCTAAAAATTCTGCATTTTCGTGAACTTTGTGTAAAGTTTTATGGCCTTGTTCATAAAAAATAAAAAAGGTTTATAAACTGAAAAATGTATGAAAATGTCATTGTGTTAAGCTCTTTAAACCTACTTTATTTTTTATGAATAAGGCCATTAAACTTTAACTTATTTGGTTTATGTTATGCAACAGACTACACGCAATTTCAGTTTATTTTAAGTCATGGACAAAATTGAATGATAGTAATCCATATAAGCAATAAACGCAATGGAAAAAAAATTTAAAAAGTGTGTTTTATAAAAAGTATTCGATACTACGAATACTTTGCAAAGTATCGAGTGATTACACTCGGTGATTACTATCGAGTATTAAAATACTCATTTTTATACCCTCAGTATCGATACTTACTCAACATCGATAGTATCGTTCGAATCCTACGCAGATGGCTTGGATGGATTTATCCGCAGATGTGCAGGCTGCAAGCATCAACACAAAATGAGGTTGTTGTGTTTGTTTCCAATGCAATGCTCGCAAACCACGCCACAAACGACGAGCATGCTTACTGAAAATTAAAATTTTTTGATTTTGGCGAGCATGCTGCTGAACCGCCCCACAAACGCCGAACATGCACAGCAACCCGAGCAAGCGCGCACATGTTCGTCGTGTGTGGCCACTGTGACTACCCGTCTCCACAGGTTAAAGTTCATATCTTGATACATATGTTAAACTATGTTCCCATTAGCGTAATTTAGAGGTCAATCTTAATTTACGCATAAATTAAGTACAAACTAAGTAATTTCGCCTTGTAAAGTCTCTCAGTAAATTAAGTTGAAAGTACGTAGTTTATCTTAAACCAAGAACCAAATCACGAACAAATCAGTGTCGGCTCTAATTTTATCGATAATAATCGAAAAAAGTATTGTCCCATAACTGATATGTCATTGTGTTTGGACGTTTTTGTTTTTAATAATCGCGCGTGGTAGTTTGTAAAATGTTTCCAGAAGCTTTCTCTTTTGATCACTCATCTAAAATCTAAAAAATTACCACAAACAACTCAGAATATAAAAATATACGCAATTACTCATATTCGCGATCTCTTTTGGTTAAATAAACAATAACACAGGCTTGCTACAAAGCTGTCAAGACAAATAAAGAATCGCGTGTATGACCGCACTTAATTTAGTGAGGTATTTTAAACGAAACTAAGTATTTTATGTTGGTAATGTGAACATAGTTTTAGAATATAAATAGCCAAGGGAGACCGCTCATTGCTCTTCAAGAGCAATATATCTCAGAGCTTATATCTTGTCATCTATTGCCGGCAATTTGGTAGTTTGACAGCTACATTTTCATTTGTAATTTAATATTTTAATAAAAAAGCAAAAATTGAGCTGTTTCCTGTTAAAATATTTATAATTATGTACTTGGCTGTTAATAACTTATTTTCAAAATTTTCTAAGCGAATAAATCAGGCAATAGTACGTTTTCGAAGCTATCTTACAAATGCGTATATCAAGATATAAAAAGCCCACACAAATTACCACTGATATAACTTATATCTAGCGACCAAAACCAACAGCTGGCCTGTAATAAATTTTATCCTGTGGAGACGGCCCGTAACACCATGTTGTCACCAGTGTTGCCAGTTAAACCTTTTTGAGGCTAGAAATAGCTTTTTTCTTTGTCGTTAAGACTATGTTCAAACAGGCAATTAAGCTTTAAATTGCGGCATTGAGTTTGGTGTTCGCACACGCATCAGTTGCGCAATTAGCGATACGAAATCAGCTCCTGTGGTGCGATTCACCACGCGATTTTAACAACTCTTGTTATTGTTAAGTCAGCTAAACGACAATTTTAACAATTTAGCTATTCAGTAAACGTTTACCTAACAACATTCGTTAGCGCCAAATCAGCTGTTGTCGTTAACGATAACAAACGCTGCTAATTTGACGACGTCTAGATTTGTGTTGTTAATAAAACATAAATCGTACGTTCTACAATTTTTTCGTATGGGAAAAATGCACAGCACTGCTAGCAAAAAAAAATATCAAAAATAAAAGGATTTTTCAGAAGCATCAAACTTGCACTTTATTGTACTAAAATTTAATAAGCTACAAAACTGCATACATATTTTTTTATTATTCTGATTAAAAACTTGAAGTTTTACGAAAGTTTGATGAATTTTGTTTAAATATTGCAGAATACACTATTCAAAACAGGTAATATAAATTATATAATAAAAACTACTTTCTTAAAACTTGTCTATATGTGTTCCGGTTATAACTTTCCAATAGGGCGTAAAAAAAATATAGAAAACTGGAAGTTAAAAGGTGATAAGTCTATTTCTTTAATCTAACAGGAATTGAATATGCCTTGAATTTAAAGGAATTGAATAATTATAGTTTATTAAAAATATAAATATCATATATTTACATATGTGCATATATTTAAATTTCTTTATTAATCATCATTACACTATCATAACAAAATCAGCCTTGAAAATAAATATGTTCAAAATATGCATACAGTGATTTTTTTTAATATTAACAATCTTTTCATTTTAAGTGTTTTTAGTCAACATTTTATTTACAGATGCGAGTAAAATGTGGCAGCAAAATTCAAAATTATGTTGTGTGCTACTAATCTAAATTTATTTGTTTTTAAAAGTTCCATCTTCTATTTACCAACAGAAACCACATACCTAAATAAAAAAGCTTGTACAAACTTCAAAAAAATCAATCAAACTTAAAAAAAAATTTCACCAAGATTTCGAACTTTTTATTCAGAATTTTTATACGATTTTCTGGTATGTAGTTTTGTAGCCCATTCAATTTTAGTCTGATAAAGTGCAAGTTTCAACTCGGTAAAAGTTACCGTTGATTTGTTAGAATTTTTTTTGTGGAGTGTGTTGCGCATTTTCTTCCATATAAAATTCTTGGGAGCTTTGTGCTTACACGAGCGCCTTGGCATATGCAACGGATTTGTGCCCATTAGCGGCAGCACAGTTAGTGAATCGCGCAATCGTTACTGCAAATAGGGCATTCGCACGAGGCGATTTTACAGGCAACAAAAGTTGAATACGTAGTTGAATGAGAAGTTGAAAGTGAAAAAGTTGCCATCCCTATTCAGACGAGGCGATTTTGGACTCAACACGAATCGTTATTTACATTATTGAAAATGAATTTAAATCGCAAAATTTTATTAATCGGCGTAAATTTGGTAAGCCAAGCGTTGGTAGAAGTGCTTTTAGCGAAGCTGAAAGGTAAAATAAGAGTAAAAAAGAAAAAAAAGTATGTATACAGAACAGTGTTGGCATTTTTGGTACAATTGTACTTGTTTGATACAATTTCATTTACAATATACTTTCCTACTACGCAGTACTTTTTAGTAAAATATTGTAATGAATACTAAAAATATATAGCTCTGAAAATTCACAGTTCGCCTGTTCGTATGTACATTTGTAAGTTTTGAAAAATGGCTTGAACGAACCAGTATAACATAGCCTAGGTAAATTTTTAAAGAAACTTTTCGATACTAAGTTTTATTAAAACAAAATGTCAAAGTCAGCTTCATATAAAAACAAAGTCTTCGTTAGTTTTAAGAAGAGATTTTCTTAAATATAATACTTTTACGGCATTCACATATTGACAAGGTTTTACTATTTATTTTATTATTCTTTAATTTTAATTATCTGTTTATAAACTATAATGTATTCTTTAAGAAAAACTGTATAAACCCAAGATTAAATCTTTGCGAAACATCCAAAAACCAACATACTGTCGTAAAAATTTCGAGCTTTATTAATATTCTTTAGTTTTTAGCCCATTCAATTTTAGTATAATAAAGTGCAAGTTTAAAGTAGCTGGGACTTACCGTTGAACTTGGCAATTTTGTTTTGTCGACGATGTCAGCCATTTTCTTCCATACGAAGTGTGTTCGACGATTTTTTTATATGGAGGAAATTAGCAACACCTTCATCAAAGAAATCTTAAAAAACTTAGTTATATTAAAATTTAATGGGCTAAAAAACCATACACTCAAAATAAATCTAGGAAATCGAATTAAATCGATCGAAATTTTTACGAAAGTGTGTTGGTTTTTTTAATGTTGCACAAAAATAATTAAAATTGAGTAATATTAAGATAAATGGTCAAATCTTCTCGTAAAGTTTTGATAAGCACTTGAAATTCTATTAAAATGTCAAATTTTAGTACTGAATCCAAAGAAAATGTCTCTTTTATCCATTAATAATAACTTAAATATGCTTTTTGTTAAGATGTATACCTGAAAATGTGTGCATACATATTTGCGTTAAATGCAATACATGTGCACGTGGAATCAATTTGTAAAAGTGTAAAATACGTAAACGTATGAACATAAACAATAAAACTTTCTCATGAATACCCTAAAATCATTGGTCTTGAAGGGAATGTACTAAGAAAATATATGAGCGAATTAAAAAGTGTATACAATTTATAGCCGAAAAGTATATTTTTTGTATAGATTTTGTACTGAAGGAACAATTTCATATCCCAACACTGATACAGAATGTAAACAAACACACAATTTTAGGTACATTTGGAACGTAGCCAAATAACTTCTCAGGAAATTAGTTCTTATTAACCAACTTCCAAAAAAGGGGGAGGTTATCAGTTCGTCGGAATATTTATTTACTTTTTATTTTTTTTTTTTTTTATGTATGCTACCGCATAACTTTGGACCACGTCAACCGATTTCGGTAACTCTTTTTGCATCGGAAAGGTAGTATCTCAGGAGTGGTATCATACTAATCTGGTTAAGATCCAGTTGGTGGATCATGAGATACATATATATGTATATATATTTTTTTTTATATGAGAATTGAAGTCGGTTTTTTTTTTGCTAAAAATTACTTGTTTTTATTAACATTTCAATGTATTTGCGGGTGCGGGCAACTGGTCTAATAGCTTCCCTCTTTTGTAAAGGAGCATACAAATGATAATTTTTATCAAATCTTTATCGAAACTAGCTCACAAATAAAAACTTCCTTTTTTTCTAGGTACGAAAATATAGCTTATCATGTGTATATCGCTAATTTAATACGGAAACTTATAAATTTTTAGGAAGAACCTACAATTTTGCAGCGAAGAGAAGCAAAAACAAAACACCAAGACAGAGAACTGTGAAATCGAATTAAGAATGTGCCAGTGGGATTGGTGTAGTTCGCACATATGTACATAAATAAGCGAAATGTTCATACGTTAGATGAAAATTGTGCACAAGAAAATTAACGAACGCAACTTGAGTTAGAGTTTACTTGCATACGGCAATTTGGTCGGGCAACACATGAAGCGCCTATCAAATTCTTTAAATTTCCGTCTATAATCTTTCAGAACTTTAAGCGCGATCGTATCAAGTAAATGGCTGAAGTTTTGTGTCTGCATAAAGAAAAAACAGTGTTGCCCCATGAACCAAAAATACAAGATCACCGAAGAACGATGTTGTATTTGTAACTGGTTTTGAGCTGAGCGTTTGTTTACATCACAAGCACCAACATTTTTTATTTAACTAAAATTTTTTATTTTAACTAAAGTCGAAATCACCTCTTATTTGACAACAACAAAAATGAAGAGTGGTTTGTAAACACAACAAACGTCGAGTTTCCTCAAGATGTAAAAATGCTTTTGTCAAAAGGTCCAAAGTTTGCTCTCCCAATTGAAAATAAACAGTTCCCTTTATTTAAATACATAGCGGATGGAGAGGATCTCGTGCAAACAATCAAAGTCAAAGAGAAGCAAGAGGAAGCAAGAACAAAATTCTCTTTACTGATAAAAGACCATACTACAACAAATAGGCAAAGTGCAATAGATCGTGCAATAATAGACACAGTGGGACGGACGCGGAAATTTCTTAGCAAAAATGATAATATTCGTATTTTAACTTCGGACAAGGGCAACAAAACAGTAGCAATGGAAATATGTGACTATAATAAGAAAATGGAAGATATATTGAACGACTTGACAATGTATAGGATACAAAGACAGGATCCCACATCTAGACTACAGAGCAAAAACAATAGTCTAGTCGATAAAATTTATAAATTGGAGTTAATTTCAAAGATCGAGAGGAACAAACTCACCACAAACACGGCCCTGTCTCCAAGGATTTATGGACTACCAAAATTACATAAAGAAGGAATCCCACTTAGACCAATATGCTCTGCCACCGGATCACCAGCACATAACCTTTGTAAATATGTAGCAGACATTTTGAAAAATATAACGACTGTTTCGGCATACAACATTAAAAATACCCTGGAATTTAAAAGCAAAATTAATAACACCTATATTTTTGACGATGAAAAATTAATATCTTTTGACGTAGTATCACTTTTTCCCAGTATCCCAACACAATTAGCACTTGACATTATAAAAGATAAATGGACGACAATAGAGAAACACACAAATATACCAAAGAAACTGTTCATAGAAATACTTAAGTTCTGCATCGAAGAGAACAGATATTTTAAATTTAACGACACAGTATACACTCAGCTAAAAGGATTGCCGATGGGGTCACCAACCTCCCCAGTGATAGCTGATATAGTCATGGAAGAATTATTAGAAAACACAGTTAAAAAGTTAGCACGTCCACCTAGATTACTAACAAAATACGTTGATGATCTATTTGCAATAATACGTGAAGATGAAGTACAAAGCACACTTGACAAACTAAATTCCTTCAATAAAAATATAAAATTCACAATAGAACTTGAGGACGACGGAAAATTGCCTTATTTGGACTCTATGATTATTAGAAGAGGAAATGAACTGAAACTAACGTGGTATAAGAAACCCACATCAAGCGGACGAATCATCAGTTTTAACTCAAAGCATCCAAAGACGATGATTATAAATACAGCAATGGGCTGTATACGGCGAATGTTACGGATAACAGATGACACTTACCACACAGAGATTAAGAATGAAATTAAAATATTATTAAAAAACAATGATTTTCCCGACAATATTATAAAAACCCTGTTAAGAAGATATGCAATTGAAAATAATCACGATAAATTAAAAACCACAAAAATATTCAAGTCAGTAGCTTATGTACCAAAATTATCAGAGCGTTTGGTAAAGTCAGATTGCTACAACACAGAAGATATAAAAATAGCCCATAAACCAACCAATACGCTAAAATATATGTTTAATAAAACAAAAACAAAAATACCGCCGTTGGAAAAAAGTAATGTAGTTTACCAAATCCCTTGCAATGGAAAAGAAAATGAACCATGTGATAGCATATATGTGGGAACAACAAAAGGAAAATTAAAATCACGACTATCACAGCATAAATCAGACTACAAATATTGCCATCAAAATAATAACCAAAAAACAGCACTCATGGCCCACTGTACCAAAAACTCACATACACCGAACTTCGACAGAGCGATCGTGCTCCAACAAGAACAGCATTATAGCAAGAGATTCACTTTGGAAATGCTGCACATTATAAATACACCAACAAACAACCGAATGAACTATAAAAGCGACGTCGATGCTAACTCGGCACACTTGTACCGACATTTGTTGACAAACAGAAAACCAGTGTAAAACACCACGTCAACTGATGCGGACGCTCAAATAAATGTATGTAATTATTGTTTTGCAATTTGTTGTGTTAAAAATATGTATGTAAATTGTTATTATATTTTTGTGTTTATATTTTGTTGTAGTTGAAAATCCTGATGACGATTACCGTGTGTAATCGAAATATATTGATTAACATCACAAAACTTGTGTTTTAATTTAAAATCATCGGACCTCAAGCCAGCTTCTAAACACATTTAGGAAATAAAAAGGTCGCAAAAACAAATATTTAGAAAGACGGAAGGCACGCCGTATGCATTCAACAACAAAAATGGAGTATGCAGAAATGAAGAACAACTACAACAACGCTAGAGCACTAATAAATAAATTTCAATATACATCAAAGAAAGTGGTAAAACAAAAATGTAGTCTTAAATTTCTTTTAAAATGCAGGAAATCTAAGTTAGTTCCTAATTTCATAAAATGTACAACTAGATGCAATAGTTTATTTATATTTGATCGTAACGCACAAACAGACATAGACAGAACCTTAGATAAACACACACATTACTTTCACACAAAAATACTAAGTCTTCTAATAAAACAAAAACACAACATATTAAAACGACAGAAACAGCAGATGGAGCAAATAACAACAAAACTTAAGGAACATCTTGGCGCGGAAGATTTTGAAATATTATTGCAAAGCGAAACAAAAATCGCAGAAAAATTAACAACAACAGTGAGGCAACGACAAGAAGCGAAGTATGAAAAACTGCGAAAAAGTCGAAATCACCTCTTATTTGACAACAACAAAAATGAAGAGTGGTTTGTAAACACAACAAACGTCGAGTTTCCTCAAGATGTAAAAATGCTTTTGTCAAAAGGTCCAAAGTTTGCTCTCCCAATTGAAAATAAACAGTTCCCTTTATTTAAATACATAGCGGATGGAGAGGATCTCGTGCAAACAATCAAAGTCAAAGAGAAGCAAGAGGAAGCAAGAACAAAATTCTCTTTACTGATAAAAGACCATACTACAACAAATAGGCAAAGTGCAATAGATCGTGCAATAATAGACACAGTGGGACGGACGCGGAAATTTCTTAGCAAAAATGATAATATTCGTATTTTAACTTCGGACAAGGGCAACAAAACAGTAGCAATGGAAATATGTGACTATAATAAGAAAATGGAAGATATATTGAACGACTTGACAATGTATAGGATACAAAGACAGGATCCCACATCTAGACTACAGAGCAAAAACAATAGTCTAGTCGATAAAATTTATAAATTGGAGTTAATTTCAAAGATCGAGAGGAACAAACTCACCACAAACACGGCCCTGTCTCCAAGGATTTATGGACTACCAAAATTACATAAAGAAGGAATCCCACTTAGACCAATATGCTCTGCCACCGGATCACCAGCACATAACCTTTGTAAATATGTAGCAGACATTTTGAAAAATATAACGACTGTTTCGGCATACAACATTAAAAATACCCTGGAATTTAAAAGCAAAATTAATAACACCTATATTTTTGACGATGAAAAATTAATATCTTTTGACGTAGTATCACTTTTTCCCAGTATCCCAACACAATTAGCACTTGACATTATAAAAGATAAATGGACGACAATAGAGAAACACACAAATATACCAAAGAAACTGTTCATAGAAATACTTAAGTTCTGCATCGAAGAGAACAGATATTTTAAATTTAACGAAACTGTATACACTCAGCTAAAAGGATTGCCGATGGGGTCACCAACCTCCCCAGTGATAGCTGATATAGTCATGGAAGAATTATTAGAAAACACAGTTAAAAAGTTAGCACGTCCACCTAGATTACTAACAAAATACGTTGATGATCTATTTGCAATAATACGTGAAGATGAAGTACAAAGCACACTTGACAAACTAAATTCCTTCAATAAAAATATAAAATTCACAATAGAACTTGAGGACGACGGAAAATTGCCTTATTTGGACTCTATGATTATTAGAAGAGGAAATGAACTGAAACTAACGTGGTATAAGAAACCCACATCAAGCGGACGAATCATCAGTTTTAACTCAAAGCATCCAAAGACGATGATTATAAATACAGCAATGGGCTGTATACGGCGAATGTTACGGATAACAGATGACACTTACCACACAGAGATTAAGAATGAAATTAAAATATTATTAAAAAACAATGATTTTCCCGACAATATTATAAAAACCCTGTTAAGAAGATATGCAATTGAAAATAATCACGATAAATTAAAAACCACAAAAATATTCAAGTCAGTAGCTTATGTACCAAAATTATCAGAGCGTTTGGTAAAGTCAGATTGCTACAACACAGAAGATATAAAAATAGCCCATAAACCAACCAATACGCTAAAATATATGTTTAATAAAACAAAAACAAAAATACCGCCGTTGGAAAAAAGTAATGTAGTTTACCAAATCCCTTGCAATGGAAAAGAAAATGAACCATGTGATAGCATATATGTGGGAACAACAAAAGGAAAATTAAAATCACGACTATCACAGCATAAATCAGACTACAAATATTCCCATCAAAATNTCACGACTATCACAGCATAAATCAGACTACAAATATTGCCATCAAAATAACATAAACATAAACAGCACTCATGGCCCACTGTACCAAAAACTCACATACACCGAACTTCGACAGAGCGATCGTGCTCCAACAAGAACAGCATTATAGCAAGAGATTCACTTTGGAAATGCTGCACATTATAAATACACCAACAAACAACCGAATGAACTATAAAAGCGACGTCGATGCTAGCTCGGCACACTTGTACCGACATTTGTTGACAAACAGAAAACCAGTCTAAAACACCACGTCAACTGATGCGGACGCTCAAANAAACAGAAAACCAGTGTAAAACACCACGTCAACTGATGCGGACGCTCAAACAAATGTATGTAATTATTGTTTTGCGATTTGTTGTGTTAAAAATATGTATGTAAATTGTTATTATATTTTTGTGTTTATATTTTGTTGTAGTTGAAAATCCTGATGACGATTACCGTGTGTAATCGAAATATATTGATTAACATCACAAAACTTATGTTTTAATTAAAAATCATCGGACCTCAAGCCAGCTTCTAAACACATTTAACTAAAGAAGAGTTAATTCAACATGACAACACATTTTGAAGCATTTCAATGCATCATTTTACATAAATTGTGTGTTTAAAGTGACTGACAATTATTTTCGCTAAATTGTTTCCTTTGCTTCTTTTCCTTTAGGTCGTTTTCCAGCGAAACAAGATGACGTACAACCCGCTCAAAATATCGATTTTTTTCACTCTCTTGTTCTTACGTGATCTTGTGTCGTTCGTGATCGAAACTAAGAAGCAGCCTTAAACTCGCACCGAAAAACTGGTCGGTAGTTTAAACTTAGTTTAAATTTAGACTGAGTTTAACTAAACTTCATTTAAACAAAGTTTAAACCAGCACTGAAAAACTGGCCCTAACAGTTTTTTCAGAGGCTCTCAAGTGTCCCTATAAAACTAGGAAACTCTGCCCCCACGGGAATGACGTCAAGCACTACATCGTGAGGGAGAAAAGTAGTTAATCGCCCCTTCATCGCCTCTGCTATTGCAACACATGCTGCCTACCATTTTTCGCTGCTTAGTAGCATAGCCTCCACGTGGTACTCATAGGGACACGATATCGAACAGAAAGTATCGATATGGTACTCATTTAAAGTATCGCTTTAAAAATATCGGGTACCCATAAATATCGGAATAAAAAGACTCAATATTCCAAATATCGATACCAAAATCCAAAAAATTTATCTGAATATAGGTCTCGTATAAAGGCCGCTGTGGTGTAATGGTTAGAAGTGCGCAAAGCTTGAAAATTAAAAACAGCTTCCCAGTAAAACATAATCGCCGTTCAGAGTCGACCTAAAACTGTAGGGACCCCTTTTGTGCCACAACATTAAGGCGCGAGCGACAAATCGGAGGAGAATCTCGGTCAAACACTAACATATTGTGTAGCAACACGTAGAGATTGAGGTGTTGACTTAAAACACCGAGGCCGCGGGTTCAAATTCCACCACATGCAATCCTAACTATATTACAAATTTCTGCTCTTTAAAGTCCAATTTACATCGGGAAGAATTGTTAATAACATTATCCTTGTAATGTGAGTTTATGACATTCGATACGATACTAGGGTTCTGGTACTCGATTCCAAAAAAGATCGTTTTAAAACTATCGAGTAGAAAATATCGGTATCGAATGCCAAAAGTATCGATATGGTATCGTATCGTATCGAAATTCGTGTCCCTAGGTACTCAGGTGTGAAACTCTCGCCAGACACGTTGCGAAGCTTGCATCTGTACTGTCAAATCGCATACACTTAAACAAGACGTTTTGTATTACATCTCCTCCGTAAAAGTCGCGTCGTCACGCAAGCGAGATTCTCCAGCACTTGGAGACGGCCGGTAAAGTTGAGTACATCGTGCGCTATGGGCAAAACTNGTATCGATATGGTATCGTATCGTATCGAAATTCGTGTCCCTAGGTACTCAGGTGTGAAACTCTCGCCAGACACGTTGCGAAGCTTGCATCTGTACTGTCAAATCGCATACACTCAAACAAGACGTTTTGTATTACATCTCCTCCGTAAAAGTCGCGTCGTCACGCAAGCGAGATTTTCCAGCACTTGGAGACGGCCGGTAAAGTTGAGTACATCGTGCGCTATGGGCAAAACGAATAGCATTTTCTGTTCTCAAAAAAAGTTTTGCCCCTTTATATGGGAACTCTTGCTTTGCATTTCCCTG
Source organism: Rhagoletis zephyria (assembly GCF_001687245.7). Classification (NCBI taxonomy): domain Eukaryota; kingdom Metazoa; phylum Arthropoda; class Insecta; order Diptera; family Tephritidae; genus Rhagoletis; species Rhagoletis zephyria. The sequence goes on along the minus strand of NW_016160457.1, from coordinate 18,247 downwards.
AACCTTGAGAATATGTTGTGTTCTTTATATGAGAATGAAACAGAAAATATGCTACTCCATCACAAGTTCATATATAGAACTTAATAAAATTGATTTATTCACTTGCCCTGTAAGTCTTTAATTAATTCATAGGAAAACACTTATTTCTGATAAGGAAAATAAATTTATTTTTACATGCGTAAATTAAAAATCCACCGAGCAACTCTCACCCTCCCGTTTATTAGAGGGCAGAAAAGGCAGCACTTTTGCCGGAGCAGAGCGCAACCTGCTGAGATAAGAAGACGACGGCCTGTGAAAGGGCTGAGAAAAAAACAAAAAAATTTGACAGCGCTAACACAGTGCAGAATAAGTGCAGCCTTTTTTCGAGGAAAGATAAAAAATTATGTATATTTTCAAAAAATTTCGAGACGGTGCTTAACAGGCTAACCTAATATTCGCGGCTGCGTTTTGGTACCCACGCCGTCGAATTTTTCTTTTTTTTGCGTCACTCGAATTCGGCTTGCGTGCATTTGCATTTGATTTCATTGAGCGAAACGTTAAATCAAAATGTCACGCAGAACAAAAATTTGAAATTGAGTTAGCGGAACAAATACAGAATAGCTCCGATTCTCAAATAAAAAAAGTATTGGGATCTATGGAGATGATTGAGCTGAACATAGCGGTATAATTGCGGAAACAACAACTACAAAAGTTATTAAGGGTCAAAGTTCAAATTAAACACTTCTTAAATCAAAATTTCTTAAAACGACCCTGCAGTAAATCGCGCTAGTTCACAACTAGCGCAAAACTAGCTATTTAAGAGGCGGTACTGGTTCTCGATCTATTCCAACGCAATGCTTTCAACCAAGTGGAAATCTCAATTTTTCTTTTCTTTTACAGATTGCATTTTATTTAATTTTCTTATTCTTTTATTTTATTTATATTAAGTTTAATCATTTTATCTTCAATTTTAAGCGCCACTCAACAATTTAAAATTATTTAATCTGAAAATCACAACTGCCTCCACCGCGATTTGAACTCGCGACCAACGATGTTAGAGTCAGAGGTCTCCCCGCTGACCTATTTTAGTATTGTAGGAGAAGTGAGAATTTGTGCATTTAATTCCCAATAGAGCCCAACTAGCACACCAAAAGTTTAAACTGTCCCTCTCTGCAGCCGTTTTGAACTACTTCAGAGATAGTTCTGAAATGTATAGGGCGGGACTACCGCTTTAACAGACTGTCTCTAACTTTTACTGCTAACTTTACATGCATACATATATACATTAGACTGCATCACCAAATAAAAATGCTGGGTTTCCACCGGGATTACAAAACTTATTATATTCTAAGACGTCCACCAAAATATTTCGGAAAAATATTAAGATTTAAGCGAGCGCGACCAATTTGAAAATACTTCAAAAAATGGAGTTTGTTATGAATAAAAATAGTATAGTTTTTGAAAAAAGTCCCCTCAGATGACAAAACAGATTAAGCTTATCTGCTTAAAAATATTTAAAAATCTTTTCAACGCAATCGTTGTAATGAGATTTTTGATGCTGTTTTCATACTTTTTTCAAAGACTGATTTTCGAAAAACTTAAATAACTGGGCCAAAACTATTCTGATTTAGACTTACGGGATCTCGACAGAATGGTATTTTCCTAATATTTTTATTTATGTGCAAAAAAATGTCATTCGTGTCCCAATTGTTTTTTTTTTCAAATACTAACACATCTTAATTCAACTTTGAATGATGTTCGTTAATCCTACCTTTCTCTTGCATCCTTTGAATGAGGTTATTAGCAAAGTGAGAAAATACCTTTCCAATGATACCTCACAAGTCTAAAGCGGAAGAGTTAAGGTTCAGTTATTCAAGTTTTTCTTATGCCAATCTTTGAAAAAAGTTAAAAAACAGCATACAAAATCTCATGATGTTGATTACTTTAAAAAAGGCTTACTTTATTGAGTCACAAAAAGTAATTACAAAATTGCTAAATTATTCTGCGTTAAAAGGTCATCGAAAAACATCCGATCCCGTTATGAGAAAAAGAAAGAAGAAAGAGGCATAGATCGAAACGTAAATGTCACAGCGTCACTTGCACTAGTGTTGGCGTGTTAGCATTCCACTGATAGGCACAGGCTTGCATCAATTCGTAACATTCCGCCCACCTTGACCAGGACCTGCGATGAATCTGATGCCTTCCGACCATGTAGGTCTCAGTGTTCTCCAAGAGGTAGTACCACCAGTTTTGATATGGCTCGCTTGATGATGGAGGCCGACGTACGAATAGTAGCAACTCTGACGAAGCCAACATCCGTTGGGTTGGTGGAGCGCGCTCGTCGCATACTAAGACCAAGTCGCCGGGCGATAGGTTGGCACTTGTTTGACGCCACTTGCGCCGGACTTGTTACTCGCGCAGATACTCGCATCGATACATCCATCGACTCCAAAAGTTTTGATACATTTGCTGCAACTGTCTCCATCTTTTAAGGCGGTTTGTGTTGACATCAAACAGTGTTGGTTCAGGGACGGCAATTAACGGGCCGCCCACCAAAAAGTGGCCCGGAGTAAGTGCAGCAAAGTCGGTTGCATCATCCGTTAAAGCGGATATCGGCCTGGAATTAAGCACCGCCTCAACCTGTTTAAGCACGGTGTAAAACTCCTCGAACGTAAGCGTTGCGTTTCCAATGATTCGCTTTAAATGATGCTTCATGCTCTTAATACCCGCCTCCCAGATTAGGAGACCCAGGCGGGATAAAGTGCCATTATATTCCATGAGATGTCAGCTGCGTCAAGTTGTTGTCGCAAAGCGTCTAAATGAATTTCTCGGGAACTGAAGCATACAAAACGGGAAACATACCCCTTGTAGCTGTGATGGCCCCTTCCCTTGGTGGTGCGAATTTGATAGGGTCCACCGTAATCGAGGCCACAGTGACTAAACGGCTTTGCCACGTGACAGCGTTGAGTGGGAAGGCTCCCCATGATTTGGTATGCTGGAACGCCCCTGTGGCGAACACATCGCACACAGTGACGAATAAAGCGTTTGATCGCTGAACGAGCAACAACCATCCAGTAGCGCCTTCTTACAAAGTTGAGCGTCGCTTGAACGCCACCATGTAACGTATAGTCATGAGCTTGAGTGATTAGAACATTCACAGGGGGTCTTTATTTGGTAAGAGACATGCAAATTGCTCATGGAAAGGCATGTCCGCGTTCTTCAAACGGCCGTTTAACCGCAAAATTCCGTCTTCATCCAACATTGGATTCAGTTTGAGCAACTTGCTTTTCGAGCTAATCGGCTTGTTACTGCGAAGACAAGAGATCTCATTAGCAAAATGTATCTGCTGTACATACCTTATCCAGAATTTCAAAGCTATGGCGCGTTCGGATGCTGTGCACCATTTGGTTGTAGCATGTGGTCGCTTTACTTGTATGGCAAGGAATCGCTGACACCAAGACGTTACTGCTAATAGCATGTTGATATTGGAATACTTCTGAAGCAAGGTTGCGGCGAGCGTTGGTATCGGGTTAACCGAAGTTGCCACTAGCGACAGTTGAAACCCCAGTCGAACTGGGCATGATGAGATGTCGCCTTGATCCGGCCATTGAAACTGTGTACAGTATAACCATGGAGGTCCATTCCACCACAGCGACAATTCGGTGAGCTGAGATGGGGAAACTCCCCGGGACGCGAAGTCGGCTGGGTTGGTTGCAGTAGGTACATACTTCCAAGAGTCAACTTCTGTAAGCTCTTGGATTTGAGGCACCCGGTTGATGACATATTGTTTGTGCTGACCAGGACATGACCGGATCCAGCTGAGAGTGGTTTTAGAGTCAGACCAACAGTACGTTTGTATTGCTGGTAGTTTTATTGTTGATAGGACTTAAGCGGCTACTTTTGCTGCAAGAAGAGCACCGTTTAGCTCCAAACAAGGGATGGGGATTTTTTTCAGCGGCGCAACCTTGGTTTTGTCAGTGAGGACCGATATTTTGATGTTGTTATCTGAATCCTCCACATGAAAGTATGCGACAGCGGCATAAGCGATAGTCGATGCGTCGGAGAAAACGTGCAGCTGGTAATTGCGTACGTTGAGCTCAGCTCCAATCTATATGGGCACTTTTAGATGCTCAATTTCAGGTATCTCTTCTCTAAAGCGTTGCCATTCTTGTTGAAGGGGATCAGGGATGGGATCGTCCCAATTGCATCCCGATAACCACAATTGTTGGCAGACAGCCTTGCCTTTCACTACAACAGGGGCTAGCAGACCAGGAGGATCGTAGATTTTAGCCACATCTGATAGTTGCTGCCTCTTTGTGATGCTCCCTGTGATAGCTGTTACATTTGGCCTTGTAACTAATGTTGTCGGTATCACAAAACCAGTAGATTCCTAGAGCTTTTGTTTGGCGATCAAGGTTTAAATTACAGAAGAGATCTGGATGGCCTTCTACCGAGTACACTTGGCGCCTGAATTCAGGGGAGTTGGAACTCCATTTACGCAAGTTGAACCCTCCGCGCTGCAGTAGCTGTTGCAGCTGGCGCTGAATGTCAATAGTATCTTCCACAGAATCAGCACCGTGCAGGCGGTCATCCATATAGAACGACTCCTTCAATATCCTTGAATCTTCTGGTAATTCCGCCTCTTCATCAGTCGCAAGTGTGTGTAGAACCTTTATGGTGAGGTAGGGCGAGCAACTTAAGCCGTAGGTGACAGTCAGCAATCGATATATGGCGGGGTTTCCCCGCTCGTCACGCCAGATGATACGTTGCATATCAGCGTCAGCCCCGCTGACTAAAATCTGACGATAGCACTTTTAGATGTCCGCCTTGAAACCGATTCGATGCATACGACACTTTAAAATTATTGAGCTCAAGTCGCTTTGGAGCTTAGGACCGATGTGAACATAATTATTTAACGAAGCGCCTCCCTTGTATTTCCTCGATGCGTTAAACACCGTACGAAGTAGAACTTGACTCCTTATAAACGCCGTGATGAGGTATGTAGCACACTGGCTGTGAGTTGCCACTCGCTGGCACTGGTTCCATATGGCAGAGGCTAAGGTACTCGGCCATGAACGCTGCATACATGTCGTTCATCTTTGCATCGTTGCGAAGACGAGCTTGTTGATACGCAAATAACTTGAGCGCGTCTGATTTAGAGTAAGGGGTAACGGCACACTGTACGTTCAAAGATTTTGGGTAGGCGCCCGTAGACTACCCATCTTAACTGAGAGTTCTGTGCAATAGAGTCGCTGGTGATTGAGCGCTTGATCTTGCCACGCAAGAGGANAGGCTAAGGTACTCGGCCATGAACGCTGCATACATGTCGTTCATCTTTGCATCGTTGCGAAGACGAGCTTGTTGATACGCAAATAACTTGAGCGCGTCTGATTTAGAGTAAGGGGTAACGGCACACTGTACGTTCAAAGATTTTGGGTAGGCGCCCGTAGACTACCCATCTCAACTGAGTGTTCTGTGCAATAGAGTCGCTGGTGATTGAGCGCTTGATCTCGCCACGCAAGAGGAGACCGTAGAGATCCGCACCGATGATGACATCAATAGATCCTGGTTCGAAGAAGTTCGGATCTGCTAGTGGAAGGCCAAGAAAATCGGCGTACGGTGTTGGGTCGACCCGTTTTATTGGCATTAGGTGCCCTAAGCGTGGAAGTACCAGGGCCGAGCAATCGGTATTGAACTCAGGCTCTGTAAGTGAATGCAGCGATAAGTGCACTACGTCCTTGGATTTGCCTACAGTACAGCCACCTATCCCGGTGATGGGTACTTGGAGACGGGTTCTGCGAAGATGTAGTTGTTGAGCTGCAAATTCGCTGATGAATGACGCCTGTGATCCGTTGTCCAACAGCGCACAGACTTGGATGGCATGGCCAGTGGCCGAGCGAACTCCAATTACCGCAGTGGCAAACAGGATAGATGTCAGAGTGCATGTGCCGTTTGGTGTTGGAGCTGAACACTCGGACCGCGCATGATGAGCTGCAACAACATTGGGCTGTATGGGGACACTATCTTGCAATAGCCTATGATGTTTTTGCGCGCACTTTTGGCATGTGTAAGTTGAGGAACACTCGTTGAGAGAGCGACCCGCCTTCAAGCAATTTTTGCAAAGTTTCGCATTGAGAACGAGCTCCAGTTTTACTGTCGCTGACTTCTTACGAAAATCAGGGCAGTACATAACCAAGATTAGTTTGATGGCTTCGCACCGCTTGACTGTGCTGCGGTTTTTGTAACGTATCCTTTGGCTTGGACTTGGCTGTACTCATGGCCTGTAACCCTTGAATGCGCTGTTCCAAGAATGCCACCAAAGCACCGTACTCAGGCATTTCGCAGGGTGGTCCGAGGCTCATTTCCCAATCTTTTACGGTGACATCATCAAGTTTTTCGGTTATTAGGAAAATTAGCCAATCATCCCACTGCGTCGTTGGACGTCCGAGCTGCGCTAGTGCACGTACGGATTCTGTATCAGCATCTAAGAGCTTCCGCATAGTCATGTCGGACTCAGTGGTCATTGCTGGATGCTTCACAATATTGCGTAGATATGACTTGACTAGACGTCGCGTATTGTCATATCTCTGTAGGAGCATATCCCACGCAATCTTGAAGTTTGAATCTATTACGTGCAGACTTCTGAGCCTGATTTCAGGCTCACCCTGTAGGCTGCTTTTCAGGTAGTGCATTCGTTGCACGTTGGACAGTGATGCATCGTTGATTCTGCATGTGCCGAACATATCCTTGAAACTGAGCCACTTTTAGAATTATCCATCAAATTTTGGTAGCTAAATTTTAGGCAGCATTGTAAATGGCGCACTGGCTGGAACTGTGCGTATCAGTGCATACTGATTTAAACTTTCATTAGTGGGTTCTGACAATTCATCGATGCAGTCGTTCAGTTCACCCATCGCCTCACAATACGCCTGTCTCAATAGCCGCAAAATGTTCCTCTGATAACGCGTCACCCACCGCTTTCGAATTGGTATCAGTGACAGTCAGAACTCCAAGTTCATCGCAAATAGTGTGGTACCGTGTCCAATACTCGGCCAGAAAACTCCGTCTAGCAATAAGATAGCGTTTAGTTTTTTTTGTTTTCGCGACTTTGGGCGTGTTTGCCCCGAAGTTTTGAATGAGCTTCGAGAGGGATTCTTCCTTCACCAGTGCCATGTTGAGCAATAAATTACATTCGCTGGAACGACCACGCGGGTAATTACGTAATTTTGGTGAGGTTATGTAAAACAGATTTGCAGCTCGTTGTATATGTAGATCGGTGTTGTGCCGCCGTAGCTCACGTTTTTAAAGTTCACAAATTTCCCAATTTGCACGGAGCTAGGTTCACCGCAAGGGATTCCAAAATGTTGATTACTTTGAAAAAGGCTTGCTTTATTGAGTCACAAAAAGTAATTACAAAATTGCTAAATTACTCTGCGTTAAAAGGTCAACGAAAAACATCCGAGCCCGTTGATGAGAAAAAGAAAGAAGGAAGAGGTATAGATCGAAAAGTAAATGTCACAACGTCACTTGCACTGGTGTTGGCGTGTTAGTATTCCACATTATTACGATTCCGTTCAAATTTTTTATATATATTTTTTAAATATTTTTATGTAAACTTTTTAAGCTTAAATCGTTTTGTCATTTGAGGGGATTTTTTCAAAAAACATCTTTAAGAAACTATTTTTATTCAGAAAAAAACTCCATTTTTGGAGGTATCTTCAAATAGGTCCAGCTCGCTTAAATCTTAATATTTTTCCGAAATATTTTGGTGGACGTCTTAAAATATAATAGATTTTATAATTCCAATGGAAAAACAGTGACGATTTTTTTTGTATGGGGAGTGATGCAGTCTAATATACATATATGTCATATATATTAAGCAAATCTTAACAAACCAATTTTTTTAAATCGCCTTATATTTTATATGTAAAAGTTAATCAAGCTTTCGTTTGACATACAAAATATTGTCACTTTACATAGTATTTGCATAAAACAACCCTAGTCCGTCCAGCACCGGCTTCCCTATCCACAGTATTTTTTCGCAGAATTCTTTCTGAGTAGGCGGCCTTCAGCCGCGTTTCCGGATTATACCCCTCACTAAGTACAATTTCCCTTTCTGTGATGCCGCAAAAAAGAAGCAGAACGCCTTTCTGCGTAGACGGCTTTCGGCCGCACTTAGGGATTATAACCTTAACAACTCAGAATTCTCCTTTCTATATTGACGCAGAAGAGAAGCGGAACTCCTTCCTGCGTAAGCGGCCTTCGGCCGCACTTAAAAATTATAACCCTTACAACGCAAAATTCTTCTTTCTGTGTTGCCGCAGAAGAGAAGCGGAACTTCTTTCTGCGTAGGTGGCCTTCGGCCGCACTTAGGGATTATAACCCTTACTACGCAGAATTCTCCTTTCTGTGTTGCCGCAGAAGAGAAGCGGAACATCCTTCTGCGAAGGCGGCCTTCACCGCACTTAGGGCATACAACCCATACCGTGTTGCCAGGAAAGCGATGCGGTTAGCTTCGCGAGAGCGCACCACGCCTAGAAAAAAAATTACTTTTTGGGGGATATAGACGGGGTCGTATACATCACAAAACTTAAAACCGAACGGCGAGGAAACTCATAGTTTATGAGAAGTTGTTAAAGTTGCAAATTTCACCTAACAAAATGTACAATAACAAACCATTTCAAAAAAATGCAAATGTACAGAACACACACATTTCACCTAAATTAAGCTCTTAGAATGTTTATTTATTTTATATTTTATTAATTTCATTGTTTAACAATGAGGAACACGTTTATGAATTTATTCACTTCCCATTGGAGAACCGAAATAGTATGTATGTATGTATGAACAATGAACGAAAGATAGCCGAAAGCGTGAGTAAGGTGCTGCCAGAATACGTTCCAAAATGTCTTGCAGATGTTTCAAGCGTAAGAATATTATAAAGGCGAGTATGATAAGTGCTATTTTATTATGAGTGTGATAGCAATTGTGAGTATTACGTGTGCAGATAATGTAAGAAAGAGTTTTGCGTCAAAAATACTACGATCTCAAAAGGTGCTTTATACTCTTGAGAAGGCAACACAAAAAGGAGAATTCTGCGTAGTAAGGGTTAAAATCCCTAAGCGCGGCCAATGGCCGGCTACGCAGAAAGAGTTCTGGCCTCAAAAATACTATGGTATCAGAAGGTGTTTTATATACTTGACAATGCACACAAAAAAACAGAATTCTGCGTAGGAAGGGTTATAATCCCTAAGCGCGGCCAAAGGCCGCCTACGCAGAGTTTTGCGTCAAAACTACTACGATGTCAAAAGGTGTTTTATACACTTGACATGGCAACACAAAAAGGATGATTCTGAGTATATAATAAACATTTTAGCTATTAAGCACATTATAAATTTGCACTTATCATATTCGCCTTTATAATATTCTTACGATTTGAGCATCTGGCAACACATTTTGAAACGTATTCTGGCAACACGTTACTCACACTCGTGGCCATTTTTATTTCGTGCATTGTACATACATACATTCCATGATACAAAAATTTGAAGGTAAAATCGCTGAGAGGCAGCCTGAAAATTTTTTAAGTTTGCTAACATAACAAATATGTTTTAAAATTTTCAATCTCACAAATACATTCTCACTTTCAGTCTCAAATAAAAGAGAATTTTAATATTTTCATCTATTTTTTAAACTAGGGAATATTTTGTTCTTTACGCTGAGAGTATTACGAATTTAGTTATCTCGAGCCCAAGGGCGTAAGCGACAAAATGTCAATATTTCAGTAGGCATTTTTTTTTTATTAACACGGCAATTACTGTAGATACTAACGTGAAGGTCAATGAGCAAGATACGTTTGATGTTAAGTACATAATACCGATGGGGTTATTTGTCCATGTTCAATGAAACAGTTGATTTTGCCGCTTATACTAGGTTTACATATAAGTAGATTATCCTAATTTTCGAGCTTAACACCCTAATCTGTTACTACGATTATACGTAAGCTTTTTGCAAATAAAAATAATTTGCAAATACCTAACTCACTGTTAGCCTGATTATAAAACGACAATAATATGACCATCGAAAAAGAAAATAAAGTTAAAAATGGCAACGTCTTGATTATAAAAAGGCAATAGGATGACCATCTAAAAAGAAAATAAACCTAGGAATGGCGGCGTCTTGCGCTTATTTGGAAATAGTACCACTAATAAATACTTATTTGCGTGATTTAGTTATTTGCAAATAAAAAATTAACTCAGCGTTTATACGGCAAAGGTTACCATTTTGCAAATTGTTATTTGCAAATAATACGTGCGTATAAACGGAGTATGTAATTAGAATTGAATGTNTTTGCACTTATCATATTCGCCTTTATAATATTCTTACGATTTGAGCATCTGGCAACACATTTTGAAACGTATTCTGGCAACACGTTACTCACACTCGTGGCCATTTTTATTTCGTGCATTGTACATACATACATTCCATGATACAAAAATTTGAAGGTAAAATCGCTGAGAGGCAGCCTGAAAATTTTTTAAGTTTGCTAACATAACAAATATGTTTTAAAATTTTCAATCTCACAAATACATTCTCACTTTCAGTCTCAAATAAAAGAGAATTTTAATATTTTCATCTATTTTTTAAACTAGGGAATATTTTGTTCTTTACGCTGAGAGTATTACCAATTTAGTTATCTCGAGCCCAAGGGCGTAAGCGACAAAATGTCAATATTTCAGTAGGCATTTTTTTTTTATTAACACGGCAATTACTGTAGATACTAACGTGAAGGTCAATGAGCAAGATACGTTTGATGTTAAGTACATAATACCGATGGGGTTATTTGTCCATGTTCAATGAAACAGTTGATTTTGCCGCTTATACTAGGTTTACATATAAGTAGATTATCCTAATTTTCGAGCTTAACACCCTAATCTGTTACTACGATTATACGTAAGCTTTTTGCAAATAAAAATAATTTGCAAATACCTAACTCACTGTTAGCCTGATTATAAAACGACAATAATATGACCATCGAAAAAGAAAATAAAGTTAAAAATGGCAACGTCTTGATTATAAAAAGGCAATAGGATGACCATCTAAAAAGAAAATAAACCTAGGAATGGCGGCGTCTTGCGCTTATTTGGAAATAGTACCACTAATAAATACTTATTTGCGTGATTTAGTTATTTGCAAATAAAAAATTAACTCAGCGTTTATACGGCAAAGGTTACCATTTTGCAAATTGTTATTTGCAAATAATACGTGCGTATAAACGGAGTATGTAATTAGAAAANAGCGACAAAATGTCAATATTTCAGTAGGCATTTTTTTTTTATTAACACGGCAATTACTGTAGATACTAACGTGAAGGTCAATGAGCAAGATACGTTTGATGTTAAGTACATAATACCGATGGGTTTATTTGTCCATGTTCAATGAAACAGTTGATTTTGCCGCTTATACTAGGTTTACATATAAGTAGATTAACCTAATTTTTGAGCTTAACACCCTAATCTGTTACTACGTTTATACGTAAGCTTTTTGCAAATAAAAATAATTTGCAAATACCTAACTCACTGTTTATTCGATGGTGAAAAATTCTTTTTTAATATTGCCTGATTATAAAAAGGCAATAATATGACCATCGAAAAAGAAAATAAAGTTAAAAATGGCAACGTCTTGATTATAAAAAGGCAATAAGATGACCATCTAAAAAGAAAATAAGCCTAGGAATGGCGGCGTCTTGCGCTTATTTGGAAATAGTACCACTAATAAATACTTATTTGCGTGATTTAGTTATTTGCAAATAAAAAATTAACTCAGCGTTTATACGGCAAAGGTTACCATTTTGCAAATTGTTATTTGCAAATAATACGTGCGTATAAACGGAGTATGTAATTAGAAAAAGAGATTAGCCATACAAAATTCATCCCTTGTTAATCTGTAATTATAAAAAAATTTCGGTTTAACAGAGAACTTTTCGGTGTCCAACCTAGTTTTATCGATTATTTTTGCGTAGAGGAGGAGAAATGCCAAAGAGGTTTGTAATAACATATTCTGACCGACATCGAAAACATGTTTTCGTTGCTGGTTTTCGACCTAAAACTTGTGTTTTCGTCCGTATCAAATCTGTCAAACGAAAACCAGTTTTCGCCAAAAAAACTACTTGAAAACTCACGTTCCACTCATTCCAATCGGCGTCTTCACTATTTATTTTCGATTATCTATCGAAGCGGAAGTTATATTTTATCATCTTTAATACGCCATTTCAGATCGCTGAAGTGTGGCGAGTGAGTCTAGAAGGTTTGCAAGAGGAATTCGCGTCCATTTTGACATCAAGTTTCGTAAATGAATTCGCCGCACTTTTGGTTTCGCGGCGACAAAGAACATTGAGAAAAAGTGATTGATGATAGAAATAAAGAAATGAAATGACAAAAAACATGGCCGCAACTGTTTTTGTTTATTTGCCGAAGGCATTTAACAATTTGCATGTGCATTGGCATAGATTAATTTATTTCATAATTTTAAACAAATTACATAAGTAAATTAGTTGCATGCGCTATACACGACCTTTACAAACTTCCTGTTTAATATGGAAGTTGTAAAGTTGTAATTATGAATGAAATTACCCATAAAAATTACATTTATAATCAATTTACCCAATTTGTACAAATATACTCATGCGATTTCCCTCCAAACATTCTCATGCATTCAAATATGCGTACGTACATACATATGTATGTATGTAAAAGCGCATATGTGACTAAAACACAACAATAAAAATTTCATTCATAGACGCATGCGCATATTTTTCAAGGTAAAACACATTCATTCATAAATTCAATGGTCATACATCTCCCCGCAAACGCTTTGTCCACAAGCGCAACTTCTTCGTGAGGGCCACAAAAATTCTAAAATGTTAAATTGAAGAAATCACAGCCAGCCAAATGAAAAGTGGCTACTCCGCAATAATATCTGAGGACATTTGCAAAAATAGCTTATCTCGAGTTAAGACATTTTTTTCTCTAAACTTTTAAATCGCAGTACTTCAAACTTTCATATTATTAATTAGTTGCTTAAGATTTTAGTTTAATAAAAAAAACAAAATAAACAAATTTGTTTGCTTAAATGGCCCATGATATGTTGATCTTAAGTCAAAACTTCTAAAATCACATACATAAGTGGTTTAACAACTAATGTAATGTGGCAACAAGGTTGCCTTCACGAGCTTCGGTCATAAATTTTAAAATTTTTGTCAACCGAGTTTTTACGATTTGTTTACAGTTGACTCTAGATACTTCGAGCGACGTATATAAGAGTTCAAAATATTTAATTATTTTGCATTATTGATAATTGCAAAGCTCTGAAGCATGTATAAGTGAGTGTATACATACAGACCTATTCTGCGTTAATAACACAAATATTGTTTACTATCATAAAAGCTTCAAACACAAAGTCGTACATTAACCTATTCTGCCTTTGTAATCCAATTTTTTTACCGCAAAATAAAGTTCCTTTCCTTTTTTTAACTCTTTTTCTCATTCTGTGAACTCTTGTAACCGGTAAATTTCGTTTTCATCTCATAAGCAGGTAACAAAATATTGCCACATGAAATGTGCAACAACAGAATTTCTACAAAACTTCATAGCTGAAATGCTGGATAAATTAAAACGTTAGCAAGGTACCTAGAATTGTGGTAACAATGTTTGGTAACAAAAATTTACTGGTTCCAAATATTCGGTAACAAGCAGAATAGAGCTACAAGATGTTCATGTTAGGTATAGCCTTCTGTAAGCGTACATATATATGTACGTATGCATGTGCGTAAATATGTCACGCGTATTTCGTCACAGAGGACGTGGGAAAGACGGAGACAACTTATGTTTGACATTTACGCGTTTGTTTCGGCGGAGGATGTGAGAAAGACGGAGACAACTTATGGTTAAAATTTACGTGTTTATTTTTTTCCATGAATATGAACAAAAAATTGGAAAATATTTATTTTTTCCCGATGAAAACGAAATGTATGCAAGTTTATATACAAATGCATTGATTTTATATTAGCCTAATGCAATTTGTATATAATGAACATTAGTTTTGTTAATATGCGGCCACAAACACACTTTATCAATCAAATGGCTCGAAACATTACTTTTTCCACACTTCTTGAAATGTATTTCCTGATGAAAACAAAATATAAGTACACACATATATAAACGCATAGATTTCTTATTAAACTAATGCATTTTTATATAAATGTACACTGATTTTGTTTAAAATAATGATCACTTGTCCATAGACACCGACAATCGGCCCTTATTGACAAACACTGCACTTACAAACACTTTTTATTATTGCTATGGACACTTTCACATACAAGCACCACCATATTTTATACATGCACTGAATATTCTATATTTTACAACTTTATTTATATATTTTCTAAATTAAATAACATTTTTCCAACCACTTGCGCAAACTAACCACAGAAATTTACATTTGCCGCTTTTCTTGCGTTTTGCTTGTCTTTTCCGTATTCGAGCCGAAAATAAAAAATCTGCCGTGGACAGATTGAAAACGGAGACAAATTCCTGTTTGTTATGGGTTACTGTTGGCCGCACAAAATATAAATACCTAATTCTGCAGCGTATAGCGCACCCGGTAGCGGGCCATAAATTTCATCAGCTAATAATTTTTCTGAGCGTACGGCAACACCAAAACTGCATGGAAGGTCTGCCATTTTGCGACTGCTGTGTTCCTTTCGGACAGGGTCGCTGATTGCCACTGGTTCCTGCAGGTCTGTTTGCCTACTTTTTTTTGGTTAATAAACGGTTTCCTGCGGAGGCTGGTGATAGTTTGTGACAGTTGTCTGTAACTGCCCGTCTTCACAGGATGGAGTTTATATCTTGACACACATGCTAGAATATAGAGAGTAATACATATCAGGGCTTATATCTTGGCATCTGTTGCGATAAATTACTAGTTTGACAGCTACGTTTTCCTTGCACTAAAATTTTCTGGCGGCATTATTATTCATATTTTGACATACGGTATATGCAACAAACCAAACACACGCTCGTGCGAGGCTCTATTTTTGTGTGTTGCTGAAATTGTTAAATTTACATCTATTTTATAACTTGCAAGTAACGTACGTTCTTTTTGTTTTATCAGATTCCATTTTGATTTTCACTCCTTATTACCACCGACAATATTCTGCCTTATCCTGAGTTTCGCCTGATAATTGTTCATCCGCCCATAGTAATTACATGGAAACCAAAAGTGAACCGGTTCGGGGAAAATGAAACTCATGATAAGGCTGATTACACTTAGAAGCTGTCAAGTTTTACCTAGCTCCATGAGCTAGACAAAATTTTGACGTTCGTATTCACCACGAAAATGTCAAATTTGTATTCTAGCCATTTTCAGAGACCTTTTTTGCGGTTAAGCCCGGTAAAAATACTTCCAAAAAGCGGATGTCAAGATATAAAAGCCCGCACAAATATCGCCCTGATATAACCTGTATCTAGCAACCCAACAGATGGCTGAAAAACAATAAGTTTTATCGTGTGAAGACGGCCAGTGAGGAGGTAAAGCTGGTGAAGGGCTGCTTACCAACCGGTTCGGCTCAGTGTAACTGGGTCATGGTAACCCCGGACCACGCGAACATTATTTTTTGACATTCCTCCTTGCACTGCGGCAAATTCCAGTTGGAAGGGTAATGGAACTAGTCCAAAAGACGCAGTGCCCGTTATTCTTCCAAATGGAATATTTCCGCAGTGCAAGGGTATAAAAACCCGATGGCAACACCATAGCGACCATTTGCACATGAGTTTCAAAGAAAAGGAAAAGTGAGAAGTAAGAAGTGCCGCGTGTGATTAAATATACAATTTCGCGGAAATATTCAATTAGTGCAACACAAATGTACAAAAAATTTATAAATCATGTTTAGTTGTGTTCATTTACTCCATTTATTTTCTAGAAAATAGTAAAAAAAAATCTCTGATAAAAGCGAGAAGTAGTTTTCTGCATCGCAAAGAGCAGAAAATTCGCAACTTTAACCAATTTTAGGGAGAGTGCAGTCGTCGCGAGCGAGGGCAACCGCGTTAGTTTGTCAAGCGTTAGATGGGAAGCAGGTGTCCTAAAAGATAAGCAACATCTAGAAGGAACGCACGCAAAAAGGAAAAGCAACCACCAAACCAACCTATTGGCCTGAGAAATAGCGCGCTTGCTGCGCACCCCATAGCCACTACCACTGCTACAGTCAGGTAAGTTTTTTTCAGTTACCTGGTGATATAGTATATTAATTCGTTTTACCATAAGTAGTTTCCCTTTGGTACGGCGCCCTCTGGGCACGTGTCAGGGCTCTTGGCGAGTGCGTATTCCGCACTGAAACGCGAGTTAAAAGCCTCTGAACCGTGCTAAGTGAGCGTACAACCACGACAAACGCCAAAACGGGGACAGGAATGTGTCACTTACCTTGTTTATGCCAACATATAAAGCACCTTAACCCAGTGCACTGTGATCCAAAACGAGGCACGAATTAAATTTCATCCTCCCGGAGATTCCGAAAGTGTGTTGACTCGATTTTTTTTCAAATTGGCCTTTTCTTTTTTTGTGTTTCTCGCATCTGTTGGAAAACCCGTATAAACACATCATTCATTTGATGCGAAGTGAAGATAGGCTGGTTTCCTTTATATAGCCCGGTGTAAATTCGAATTTTTATTATAGCAAATTGGAATTATAGTTCGCTTCCTTCGGTTGACCGCGCAAAGTAATTATTAAAGAAAATCGAATTTACACCAGGCATTGAAATAACAACACATGTATGCCATAAAAAAAAATGCCATATGGAAATGAACTTAATGATTATTTTTTTGTTGTTAATGTAATGGCACGATTAATTGTAAGGCTCGACTTTGTCATTTGGTCATTTTTGGCATTTAGTGGGTAGTGGGATTCCAGCATTACTTTCGAATATGGTTTCAGCGAGCGCGCCATAAAAACATAGGCATAACCGCTTGAAATCACTACGTATTGACTCAAATCGGGGGTTTCTTTTTTTTTTGGTAATTGTGGGTCTTGGATGGGTATGGGTAGGGTAACCGATGTAAAATGGAGTGCTAGGGCGAATAAACAAGGTAAAAGGTGCGTTTTCCTGTTTCATATTATGAATGCACGCCAATGGTTTTTTTTGATAACCCTCTCATCCCTCTAGTCGCAGTCTCACTCCACACACCGTAACCACAACCGCCAATGCAGCAGGTACCACGGAGCGCGACAGTAACAATGCGCTACGTCGGCGGCTATTGCAACCGCGGCAGCAAATACGCGCGAAGGCAACAACGCGCGAAGGCCGCAACAACCGCTAAAGCAGCAGGTTCGACAACGCGCCCAGCAACAAGAACCGCCACAGCAGCGGGTACCACGGAGCGGGACAGTAAAAACGCGCTACGTCGGCGGCTATTGCAACCGCGCCAGCAACCACGCGCGAAGGCAACAACGCGGGAAGATCGCAACAACCGCTACAGCAGCGGGTTCGACAACGCGTTCAACGCAACAACCGCTACAGCAGTGGGTTCGACAACGCGCCCAGCAACCACAACCGCCACAGCAGCGGGTACCACGGAGCGCGACAGTAACAACGCGCTACGTCGGCGGCTATTGCAACCGCGCAAGCAACCACGCGTGAAGGCAACAACTCGCGACGACCGTAACAACCGCTACAGCAGCGGTTTCGACAAAGCGCGCAGCAACAACAACCGCCACAGCAGCGGGTACCACGGAGCGCGACAGTAACAACGCGCTACGTCGGCGGCTATTGCAACCGCGCAAGCAACCACGCGTGAAGGCAACAACTCGCGACGACCGTAACAACCGCTACAGCAGCGGGTTCGACAACGCGCTCAACACAACAACCGCCACAACAGCGGGTTCGACAACGCGCCCAGCAACCACAGCCACCACAGCAGCGGGTACCACAGAGCGCGACAGTAACAACACCCTACGTCGGCGGCTATTGCAACCGCGCCAGCAACCACGCGCGAAGGCAACAACGCGCGAAGGCCGCAACAACCGCTACAGCAGCGGGTTCGACAACGCGCTCAACACAACAACCGCCACAACAGCGGGTTCGACAACGCGCCCAGCAACAACAACCGCCACAGCAGCGGGTACCACGGAGCGCTACAATAACAACGCGCTACATCGGCGGTTATTGCGACCGCGCCTACAACCACGCGCGAAGGCAACAACGCGCGAAGACCAC
>NW_016160456.1:59565-64463 GCF_001687245.7 Rhagoletis zephyria | reverse complement strand
TTTCTAGTCTTATGTATGTACATACATATATCAGAAATTTAGCTAAATTTTGCTACTTTTTAATAAATGAACTCAATATATATATACTTTTTTTATAATTATGTTTAATGATATTTACATAAACCGCCATTTTACAGTTTGCAAAAGATAATAAAAATACTATGTTCAGACTACACAAGCTTTTAGAATAATCACAATTTTGACTGCTTTTTGCTTTCCCCAGACTTAATGACAGATGCTTTTTATGCTCAGGTATATAAAGCTCGCTATACAGTTCAAAGTGAGCGTGAACGTGAACTTTTTATTTTGACCATTAACTTCGTATTACTTTACTTTTTGCAATAGTTAATAAATCAAACGATCGAGAATTAAAATATCTTTCAGAACTATAGAATTAAGAGTAATTTAAAATGTATATTAGGCATATTTTACAAGCTCACACTCAACTGAGTTTGCACATGTTTTGACGGATGTTTGTGAGCGTGCAGAAGAATACAAATGGAAATCTTTGCCTTTGTAATTGTTCACGTTAACGCTCGCATTGCACTGTATAGCGAGCTTTAGGCAATTGTATATCAGATTCACCTATGTTGAATAATTTTTTATGTATTACCGATTCCTTATCGACTGTGATAATGCCTTGTTCATCTTCTTTGGTAATGTCCTTTTCACCGTAGCCCCAAAGCTCGTCCGAGCCATACGTCACCAGTACGATTTACACGCCTCTCAATTATTTCCGAAGATACAGATTTTCAGCCGTATGCCCAACAGTTTTTAGCGAAGAAATCAAAAAAGTCGTGGTTAAATTCATGAAATATTTGCTCCATTCGGAGGTTTTGTAGTCCCTAAAGAAAACGTGATGGTAGTTGGTGGGCAGATTAAAATCCACTAACTACATATTTCCAAAGCATAAATAAAATACTTACAAAAGAAAAGCGTTGGTTTCGCAGAGGTGAAGAATGGCCAAGCCCCACATAATGCCACACCATGCAGGTATCCGAAGAGAATTATATTTTCACAGAACCATTTTGGTTTTCGTTTATCCGCGCTTACGATGATTCACATCAATAGCCAGCGCTCCATTGGCTGCGTCGGCATCACATTCCCAGGAGACGCCAGTTTGCTTACATGGACCCAAATTATTGCCATCGGCATTCTTACCGGGTAAAGTATCCAGAGTTATGTAATTTATTGCTGCAGCATTTGGTGCCATGTTGATTCTAAAAACAAAAGAAATAAAACGAGAAAAGATTGTTAAATGTATTTTATTTACAATAACTGCGTAAATGTTCTGCTTTTTCAACGTACTTAAAAACATAACCTTTTTTCCATTGTTTACAAAACATGCACTCTGACAGTTCTCTCTCAGCTCTCTCCACTGGCAAATCTGCGATGACGTCATATCCACATCAATCAGCGCAATCTTGTATTCTATCGGCTTGAGTTAAAGGAACTTACGCCTTCTGTTGATTACTGTTGTGTTACTCCGTTTATTTCTTAAACTTTTAACGTTACTGATATGTATATTAATCAGTTCTTGTGGGTCATGTCACACTTCTCCAAATCCAAGCTTTTTGGTAAGCTAGGTCCGTGCGTATTTATATACATATATATACTTACATATACTGAACTTTGGACTTTGTATGAGGAGCAATTATAAAAACATGGCGTCTACTCAGTATTGCGAATCGAAAAGCAAATCGTTCGAATACCAATACTGGGCACTATAGATTTGTATTAGTCCGTGTTGCTTTTCGAAGCGCAAAACAGAGTAGACGAACAGTTCCAGGTATTTCAAGATTTGCACGATTTATAAGAAAAGCGTTCGCCTTTAATAGAGAAACTTCGAGTATAGGATTGTAATGTGGTATAGTCGGCTATCTTCAATTATAGCAATATTTCAACGCCTGTTATCACCTTAACATTTGCTCACTTAACTAAAAAGAAGGTTGTAATAAAGGTAGTGTGAACCAAATAAAATTTGGGATGCGGAGTGCTGGAACAAGTGCAGTATAGCTACGGAGACGTGAAAATGTTGCTGTTGTTGTTGTTGTTGTAGCGGCTACAAAAACCCCGCCCAGGACGGTGGGTATCTCAGTCGTTGTCGTCAAGTTCCACTAACGGCAGCCCTGGGAAGCGTGCAGCTTCTGTGGGGTTGGTCCACAGGGACAAGGCCGTTAGGGTTGTCGGGTTTTCCGGGCATGCGAAGAGATGTTTCGAGTCATGTGGGGTCTCTCCGCATGCCGCACACTCATTTGGCACATCCTCATTCAATCCACTCAGGTAGGAGTTTAACCTGCTGCAGTTGTTGCTGCTGAAAATGTTGTTGGTGTTGTTGTTGTTGCGGCTACAAAAACCCCGCCCAGGGCGGTGGGTATCTCAGTCGTTGTCGTCAAGTTCCACTAACGGCAGCCCTGGGAAGCGTGCAGCTTCTGTGGGGTTGGTCCACAGGGACAAGGCCGTTAGGGTTGTCGGGTTTTCCGGGCATGCGAAGAGATGTTTCGAGTCATGTGGGGTCTCTCCGCATGCCGCACACTCATTTGGCACATCCTCATTCAATCCACTCAGGTAGGAGTTTAACCTGCTGCAGTTGTTGCTGCTGAAAATGTTGTTGGTGTTGTTGTTTTTGTTGTTGTTGTTGGTGTTGTTGATGTAACAGCATACAACTTCCCCAAAGAGTTTTTGGGGAGTGTAGCTGGAGTGACAGTCCTTGGCCAGATATAAATCTGGGTCGTTCCGGTTACGTAGACCCGACTGTCGTGGGAACGACGTGAAAATGTTCCTAAAAACCGGTTCAAATATAAAAAACCAAAAGCGTTTGCTTTCCATTACATCAGTTTTTGGGTGTTTTCGCATAACGATCACTAGTTTTGTCATTGTTTTTTCGGGGATGTTGAGCAACGTATATATATATATATTTTAGGGATTTTTTATGTGTAATGTAACATTGTTATAAGTTACTTTGGTAAAAGTGCAGTTTAGCGGAACCAGGCGTCCAACTCCTTTTTGCGTAGGCGGCCTTCGGCCGCACTTAGGGATTATAACCCTCAGGCAGTAGAATTCTCCTTTCTGTGTTGCCAAAGAAGGGGGGCTGAACACCTTTTGCAGAGAACAACTTTAATTTACTCCATTTATTTGCATCAAATTCATCAAAACATGGTACGAAAAGTGCAAAGTGCAAGTTTATTTTTGCGAATAACTCTCAAATTAATTAAAAATCTTAATTCAAATTTAGCATCATTTACAAATAATGCAAAGAGTAAGAGACCTAAAATGCTACCTTGAAGAACCCCCGATGAGGCAATGAAAGATTCCGAAGAATAACCATTAACAGAGACCACACAGCGCCTATCCGACAAATAAGATTTGAGCCATTGCAAAAATACGGAGTGGAAACCCAGTGAGGCTAGCTTACTGACCAACAAACTGTGCGAAACTCTATCAAATGCTTTGGCAAGATCAGTGTNTAGATCGGTTGGGGACGAAACCATGTTGATTGGGTGAGACTAGACTTTTTGTTGCGAAATACATTTTCTCCTTGACGATAACTTCAAAAAGTTTGGAAATTGTTGAAAGTTTCGAAATGGGTCTGTAATTACAGACATCACTTTTGCTGCCACTTTTAAGAATAGGGGTTATTGAACAATTTCAATTCATCATAAAAAATACCGGAGGCTAGAGACCTATTGAAAATAATTTTTAAAGGAGAGATCAAAGCAGGACACTTCTTTATAAAGTTTGAAGAGAGCCCATCAATATCTTGTTTTGCAGAAGCTGATAGATTTAAAATGCCATTAGCAATATCGTCAGACGAAAGTCTAAGGGAGCCAAAATTAGTAGAATTCACACTAGCAGAGAAACTAGAATCCACAGTAGGATTATCATCTACAAAATTAGAACTAAAAAATGCAGCAAATAAATTTGCAACTTCAGCTGGAGTGGAGGCACACTTATCTTCAAAAAATACATGTCTTTAGTATTAAATAAGCTAGGAGATGACCACCTTTGTGTGTTAGGCGAATTTAATCTTTGTAATGTATCTTGGTCCACATCTTTTTCCAATGCTGGTCTCTCGCCAATTAATGTCAATGCGTCCCATGAAGTGTACTTTATAGATAGCCTCTTAAGCCTTAATTTATTACAAATCAATAAGTTTGCTAACAAGTTGGATAGAATCCTTGACCTCATATTTATTAGTGATAACATTCAGGGCCGGTTACTCAATGTCTGGTTAACACTAATCTCCGGTTAAACATAGTTATCGACGTTACCGACTCCCTGTTATATGCATGGAGTCGAAGTCGTCGATAACGATGTTTAACCGCCGATTAGTGTTAACCAGACATTGAGTAACCGGCCCTAAGTGTAACATTGAAGTTTGCCAAAATCCGATCACTCCATCTAATATGCATCATGTTCCTCTGCTACTAAAATTTGAATTTTTTGTATTCCCGTCTTTCAATGCTGGTGACAAACCTAAGTTTAATTATGCAGCCTGCGATTATCCCAAGTTAAATAGATTACTGGGTGAATTAAATTGGGAAAGCTTACTCTCTTGCCCCGATGTAGCTAAATGCTTCCCTACTTTCAAATCTGTAATTTCTGATTTTTGTTTAAAATTCATTCCAATGATTAGAAAGACCCTATAAATTACCGTGGCATAATCGTGACTTGAAAAAACTCAAGAATCTTAAAAATAAATTTTATAATAAGTTTAAAGCGTCTGGAAGTCAGTTTTTCTTTGAAAAATATCAGGTCCATCTTAAGAAGTTTATCTGTTTGAATAAATTACTCTACAGAAATTATATCTTAGGCGTTGAATCCAATATCAAAGAAGATCCGAAATCGTTCTGGCATTTTATTAAGTCTAAGAAGAACAACTCTAGTATTCCCTCAGC
>NW_016160456.1:31503-59465 GCF_001687245.7 Rhagoletis zephyria | reverse complement strand
AATGCATGAAAATCCTAACCTCAAAAAAATCACCCGTTACAAGAAATTATTTATGCGTTCTTGTGGGAATCGCAAATGGATGCGGCACATATGAATGTATGCATGTATGTATGTATGTATGTAATTCTGCATGAATTCGAAAATGTGCATATGTACGAGTATACATATGTATATGCAGCTACAAGCTGTTTACGTTAATTTGTCCATGCAATGGAAATGCCCACGAGGCTAGAACAAACTCTTTGAATGACACCAGTTCACACATTGTAATTATTTTTCTGTGATGAAAATCTCATTCAACATTTGAAGCAAAATTAAAGTTGAAATCAGTGAGTGTCATTGCATTTGGTACTAGCGTCAGTATTACATATATATTTAATGTAGAACTGTATTTAGAACTCACACAATTGACCGCAATCAGCGCAGATAGGTGTAGATGGGAAATGCAATCAACGACTATTGTCCAAAAAAAAGTAAAGGTGGAACGTGCATTTATCGATTTTTCCTAGAGTTGTCTTTTATATCTTGTTCATTTTTCTTATTTAAGCAACTTTTATAAATATGTATGTACATACTACATACATACATACATGGTAAATTCTAACGCTTACATATTACATACATATTTTGTTACGTATACGCCTATGCAAACAATTCTCACTCTCGCTTTTATAACCCTCAGAAAAGGTGTATTAATTTTCATTACATTTATGAACATGTTTCACCTCTTAAAACTTTACCTTGTTCTCCACGACTTCAGCGCTCGAAAGTGAGTTTTTTCTTTTCGTACCTCTACCTGAGTATCTGCCTACGGTTTCTACGTAAATATTTTCTTTTTTTTTTTTTAAGTACATCGTCAGTTCATCAATTTTCCAAGGGTTAAAGCAAAAGTTTACTTTTCGCTCCAATTTTGTTAAGGAGTTGCGCCCGTCTTCTCTATATATCTACCTGACTTGCCACCAAGTTATTTGTATTTTTTCGAAATGGTGCTGGCTTCTTGCACAGTATTGCAGATACTTAAAAGTTTCCCATTTCAACCGAAACTCTCCTTCTTATTTCTCTTTTCGCCAACACACTTTTCTCCACTTGTAGGAATATCCATCGCCGAATGGTTTCATTTTTGTTGTTCTTCCACCCTCAGCTTGCAAAACATTCATTAAGCGGATCTACGCTCTTTCCACTTTCTTTCGTTTTTGTTGAAATTTTTGTTTTTGCACTACTTTGCTTCTTTGATGTAGTGAAATGGTGCTTATAGAAGGGCGCAGGGAAAGTTTGTAATTGAAACTTACAAAAGTGAAGCAACGATTTTGCTACTGCTCCTGAGCACGGGTAAGTAGATTTTTCCTCACTACGTTTCATTCGCAGTGTACGGCATTTCGGAGCACCGCAAATGATTGCTGGAATTAAAGATAAAAAAACGAAAATGGCCAAGGTGCGCGCTTGATAACATTTAGTGTTGAAATATTTCGGAACGATTTGTTGCCACTGCCATTGATTGTGGCTTGTGTTGTGTGTTGCTTTTTGATATTTTTGCATTCGAATTTGTTTGAACATGCTGCTTGGTTGAACTAATACACTCACCATTAATTTATGGGGTAAAAAGGGAAACGAAAAATATAATATTCAATATTTTGTAAACAAATGCAACAATAATTCCTCGGAATGTTCACAAAGTTCACATTTTGATTCGCAGCTTAAAATAAAATCAGTCATTAAGCAGAAACATTCAAGTGAAAGATTTTCAAAGCAATGTACTTCGTTACGAAATTTCTCAATTTCTGGTTGATATTCCAAACATTGCTTAAAATTATGTAGCAACCACTAAGTTTCGTTTTCCACCAAGTTATTTTTAAATATTATTGTTATGCATAGATAAAACTGGTAATTTTTTTTCGTGTACGAAAATCTCTTTTCCTAAACTTTTTTTCAATTTTAATGTTATTGTATGATTTTCTATTTTTTCTGGTCTAAAGAAACTATCATTATAATTGAGTTTTTAATTTTGCAATAATTTCAGATCCTTGTAATTGGGTTTGCATTTTTTCTTGGCATTCCTATGACCGTTGTGTATGTGCAGATGGATATCTGGGTTAGGTTAGGTAGACCACCATGGCCCCATTAAGATGCCATATCAGAGGCTCCTTACGTTCATCCTTTTAGCATAGATAGATATGATGACCATGCATTTACTATAAATGGTGGTTTTTTCATAGCAGATAATTTAAGCTATATATGTATGTAGCTGTGTAGATATGTATGTATGTGTGTGAATGGTAGATTCAGGCAGGCTGTAATTAAAGCGAACATGTCATGTCCTATAGTCTCGAAATGGAACCTAGAAGTAAATACTACAAACATGTCTGTATATTTCGATTACAAAGCGACTACACTATTTACATACATACATACATTTTGGTGAGCTTACAATTTTCTAAGTTTAATAGTATTTTGACTTTGGAAATGCAGTTGTTGCAGTATCAAGAGGCCACGGAGCATATTACATTTTATAGTATATGTACATATACATATATGTATGTATGTATGTACATATTTACGTGCCCATTCAGACATATGCAAATTGAGTGTACTTGCAGTGGTTTTCAAATAAATCCAGTTCAACAACAATAGTTGTACGATTGCAACACATATCCGCATTATTTCAGGACAATAGAATGATTGTTGGCAAAAATTATGCATTCCTTTATGGAGGTCAGAGCATGTATGAGTATTTTAATTTTGCTTGCAGCGTGTAAACGAAAATAAAATAAAAAATTCAAACCGATGAAAATAATAAAATATGAAAACCAAAATATTAATATAAAATAGATATTCTACAAGTAATTTAGCAACACAAAAAAAAACGTAATAGCAGAGAAGAATTCTGTTAATGTAGGGTTTTTAAATATAAAGAGATAACCACTTTGTGTTTGAATGAGTTCATTACATAGCATGCACATAGCATGTATGTATGTACCAAGCATATTGCGGGGAAACAAATAGAAATTTGTACCCACTCGAGTCGGCACTTCGCATCCGCTTTGATAGAATGGTGTTCTACTTAGTTGCGAGCAAAGCGCAATCCAGATTTTCAACAAATAAATTTCGCAAAATATTCCTAATTTATTTAATTAAATATTCTTCATTGGAAATAGATTTTTCATTGATATTTGTTTTGTGATATATTTTGTAAAGAGAAATATTTTTAAAATGTACTCAACATAATCTTAAAAAAATTCAAATGTATTTTAAAAATGCTCCATTTGTGTTTGTATTATTTATAAAATAATTGTAAGAAATATATATTAGAGTCCAGCGCAATTGTATTTGCCGCATTTCATTCAATAAGTACTCCTTGCATTGTACTCTACTCCCAACACATTGTTACTTTTTTTCCGCATACATACACTACTTGGCGTTGAGAGAGTAAATACTTGACGTACTTGCTATTACTCNGCTGGAGTCTAATATATATATATTCAAGTATGCGAAATATGTACAGTAGACAACAATTAGACTCACAGCCACACAGTTAACATTCTACTACTAATGTCGATGAGCGAGCGCCTTTTAATGGACATCATTTTTTTCGCACACCTGTAGCCGTTCTGAGCTTGTGGTATATCCGCTCGAGTTTTTTTTTTATAAATTTAAAATCGTAAAACAAATAATGCATATACATACATATATAAGTATGTAATATAATTAGTTTTATGTCATAAGCTAATTCATCTGGAGTTGGCACATAGTTTGAAAAAAATTAAGTTCATTAAGAGAATCTGTTTAAACATACACATGTACACACATGGAACAAGTTATACGAGTATGTATGTATGTATGTATGTAAGTAGAACTTGTGAGTTTCATAAAATCGAAACAAATATTTGTACGAATAATGAGTACTAAAATGCGCTGAAGTGGCAATAAATTCAATAAGCCAACAGGGAGGCGATAGCGCTCCAGTGTCACAGGGTGCAGTCCACACATCCGCAAAAGCAAACAATGTATAAGCATCACTATCAAAAGTTGCATAAGCTGGCCACTAAATTTATCGTCCTCGCGCCAGTTCAACGGAGTGGATACCAGTTGCTCATCATGGATATTGCGGCCAAAGCCACCACAACCACGGTCGACTGCATTCAGATTTGAATTTTGGTTTTGAATTTCAATTTTATATTTAAGTTAGGATTATCCGCTGAATTTGACCTCCAACTACGAGTTAATTAACTTAAATTAAATTTTAATAAATTCAACGAATGAGTGCAATGAAAATATTGAGACATAACAGAGTGCCAGGGCGCTTTTTTTTTATTATGAGAAGGCGGTATGGCCGCACTAGTTCAAAGGGTGTATCAAATTAAAATCATATACAGGTATATGTGAAGAGTTTTAAACTAGATGATAGTATGACATATGCATATATGTACATACATACATGTACACATACATACATATCCACATATGTACGTTCGCGGGATGCAAAGGCTCATTGCCAGCTTGCTTAGCTAATCCATCTACTCGTTACCACAGTGAGCTTGTTATCTAACAAAAACTGAATGCAATATGCATATATGTATATACAAACGTGTGTTCTATTATTTTGAGGAGAATAGTGGGAGTCTATATCCAACAGAAATAGTAAAAAGGCCGAAATGGGAAATATACAGGAAACATTCATTCATTCATATATATATATATATATGCATACACATACAGTGACAAACAAAAGTATTGGCACAGTGAATTTTTCGCAATATATGCAAAGTTTTTTATTCTAATTTATTTTCGATAATTTTTTATAAAATTATAGTTAATTTTACACCAGAAAAGGTAATAATAAAATCTCTAAACTTTTTGTAAAACTCAAGAATATTCATTAAATTTGCACATTAATTTGCAACTTTTTATTCAGATTTTTTAAAAAAATTCCAAGTATAGTCCATTCAATTTTAGTATGACAAAATGAAAGTTTAAAGTTTGTAGAAAATCGCATTGATTTTTGGTAATTTTTTTAGTGGAAGGTGTTGCTCATTTCCTCCACACAAAAAATAATTGTCGAATTACTTTGTATGGAAGAACTTGCTTGAAAAAAAATTACCAAAAATCAATGCGATTTTCTAGCGACTTCAAACTTGCATTTTGTTATACTAAATTTATATGGGTTATAAAATTGCGTACTTAGAATTTTTATAAAAAATCTGAATAAAATGTTGCAAATTACTGTGCAAATTTAATGAATTTTCCTGAATTTTCCCAAAAGTTTAGAGATTTTATTATTATGTTTTCTGGTGTAGAATGAACAATATTTTTGTCGAAAAATTGTCGAAAATAAATTAGAATAAAAAACTTTACATATATTGCACAAAATTCACTGTGCCAATAGTTCTGTTCGGCACTGTATGTATATATGTACATAATAGTGCATTCAATAAATCCCAAGGGAAAGGCTAAAATGGTTTTGCTCCGCTAGATTTGTGATTTCATCCTTCTCTGGTCGTTGTTTACAATGCCAACAACGCACAGATTATAAATACAGTCTTTTTAAAATTTCAAATTTTTTTTGGCAAATATTTAGTCATAGAACGCAGTGCAACTAAGCGAATAAGCGATCTATAGTAGCGTCGAGTGGGTGGGTGGGGGTGGCAGGCAAACTGTTTGCTGCGCTTAAGCTGAAATAAAAAAAAATTAAAATGAGCTTATTTTGTTGCTTCACTGCTGCTGCTAGAATAATTTCAATTTTAACTTGTTGATTGTGCGGCAAGCGCTGGTGTGTTCAATCGAACAGAAGAAGAGAAGAGTGAGCTGAAACGTACGAAGAGTAATTGCTGGGATTATTCAAATGAATACAGACGATGGATGGACAAGCAAAAATTCGGTATTTTAAAATGCAAACGAGTGTTTTTGGAATACGTTGGAAGCTAGACGGGTGCCAAATTATGCTGTTCGCCAGTTTGTTTAATTTAGAGTTTTAAGACCAAAGGGATAATCGCTTGAGCTGAATACGAGATTGTTAAAGATAAGGGTATTTAGAAATCTATTTATACATCTATTAGAAAAGGAAATCAGAATTGTTGCATTTAAATTAAAGTTTTGTGAATTTTTTTTTTCAAGACAAAGTGACACCGCAAAAAGGATCAATAAGCAAAAATTAAAGGCTACCGCTACTAAATCGTGAGCTTACTTACATACCTGTGGTGTCAGGTATTTAAATGATAACTTCATTTCAAATTTGAAAAAGTACAATTTCTCAATTAAATATAGCTGTATGTATGTATATCAGCCACAATACATAAAAAAGACCACGTTTGTTCCACGATCAAGATCGTTCTAAGCCTACGTACAAACATATTTCTACTCGTCCAACAGAAATTAAATAACAAATTTCCTTTGAAACTTAAACGTTTTCACATACCACAGAATTAATGCAAAACAAGTTTTAACTCCGCTGTATATACAAACTGATTTTGTAAAATTTTCATGAATGCAGGCTTATGTGTGGCAGTGAATCTAATTTCCTGAATGTCAGTCCACTGTTACACTTTCCTGTGCGCCATGTTTATCAACGCTAAGGCTCCGGAAAAGTTATTATCGGAGAATGTAAGGTATTGTGCGCCCCCCCTTCAAACGCATACACAAGTGGTTATAGTACACACATACTATTATTATATATATGTATGTATTTGTATATGCATACACATTTTTGTATTCCTGTACCTGTACCTGTTGGTAAGCAGGCGCTTGGCTTGCATCATCCCCAGCATGCAAGCGAATTCGCATTCCATAACGTGCGCCGTTTTTACTTATATTTGACCGTATATCTTTGCTGTATGCCGTTTCGTTGCATTTTTGTGCGAATTCTCGCGTTTGTCAGGCGCGTTTTAACAAACTCATAACGCCTTCGCACTCCGCCATTGCCGCCACCAGAAATAAAACGCACAAATCAGCAAATGCCAACACACATATTCGTAGCACTAACTCAAACGCACGTACAATTTCCAGCACAAAAGGCAACGCAAATATGCAGTTTGACGGTTTTGTACGTCAAAAGAAAGCGCTATGAGATTGGCGTACGAAAGGTATAATATCCTATCCACAAGCTGGGTGAATGGATGCACGTGGCGTATACGCCGCTACCTGCCTCAATTACAATTTCCCTACATCTATGTATGTAAATCTTTCGTTTTGCAAGTTAAGCATCTTAGAGCGACTTTTCTCCGTTTCTTGACTTCTGTGCATTCGTTATAAACGACGAACTGGTAAAATGATAAGCGGGTAAGCCCAACACAATTCCATATGATGGCATGCGGGGAAGAAAGAGATTATGGTTGAGTTCGCTCATGAACTCGTTCATTCCAGAGCATTCAGTGTGCGGCGAAGGCGAAGGAACAAGCGCATAATATGCCACCGTTTCTTAAGAGATAGATGCGGCGAATGCTTTAAGCAGCTGAGGCAATGATTGATCTAAGAAGGCGATATGAGTTTATCCGATGACTTCGCAAATATGAGTTTTCCGTGCATTTTTTTTAAGGGATGATATTATTAATTCGAATGAATTTGCGACCGCTATAGCCGAGTGGGTGGAGGTGCGCACTACTAGCAGTCGTCTTTCGGCTTGTAATGGAAAACCTTTGAGTGTACTTATTTCTGTAATTAAATAGCTGCTTACAAAAAAAAAACAAGTAGTTTTTAAACAAAAAAACTAAACCGAATTCAATTCTCATATAAAAATTTAAGATTATCGTTAATTTCTTCCTGATCCGATGATCGAATTCAAACCAAATTCATACCTGTGAGGTAACAGCTTTCTTTTAAAAAAGGAATTATTGAAATCGGTAAACGTGGGCCAAAGTTATGCGGTAATAAACAAAAAAAAAAAATATTCTGACGAATTGATAACCTTTTCCTTTTGGTGAAGTCGGTTAAAAAACAAAAGAAAAAAAAACACTCGCTATTCGGAGTCTACGTAAAGCTGTAGGCTTCATTTGGAGTGCTACAGGCCAACCTAATATTACCGGCGTGAATTTTTCTACGCACGCACGCAAGTTCTTCACATTTGAGTAACCGAAATAAATTTGCGTGCGTGATTTTTCAGAGTTGCATTTCTGTCCAATTTCAGAAGTTGAGCAAAATTTGAGCATAAATGCAGAATAGCTTCGATTCCCAAATTAAAAAAAAAACGTACGGAAAATTCTACTTAGGGAGGATTATATTTACATATATCAAATTAAAGGGAATCAAATTTCCTATCAAATGAGATCAAAATTTTTAAAATCCATGCATTCGTTTTCATTTCGTTGTTTAATTTGAACTTTGAGTCTTAATAACTATTGTAGTCGTTATTTCCGCAAGAAAAGAAATATACCGTTATACTCACCTCAATGATCTCTATCGATCCCCATATGTGTTTTTTAATTTGAGAATCGAAGCTATTCTGCATTTTTTCCAAAATTTTAATTCATTGTCGCGCCAAAATGTCATAGAGCACAGACGTCAAATCGAAATGTCACGCAACACAAATCTTGGAATTTGAGTTAGCTTTTTACGCACGCCGGTCAATTTCGGTTGGTCCCATACAAGATGTATATGCATGAGAAATTTTTGACAGTAAACTGCCGGCGTGCGTGAATATTAGGTTGGCCTGTTAGTTTTAAAGCGCATTCCAGGGGCAATACACTTTGCTAACATGGAAGCGCTAGAAGTTTATTTATTTATTTAAATTACTAAATCCATATTTTAGTTATTGGTGCTGCTTGTAAGGAAAGAAGCGAACAATCAATAAACTATTTCTTTTTCATCAACCGAAGCTTCCATTAACTTCTTCCCTCTTCACTCTACATACATATTTCAACTTTTGCTTTACAATTTCATACATATTTAATTTATTCATTTCTATTTGAATCGCTAGCCATTCATTGGCAGTTCGCATTTTTAACGCGCGATTAGGCGCAATTATAGCAGATTTTTGATAATGGAAGGCCATCGCAGCAACCAGAAGGAGGGGAGGTAGCAAAACCGTCAAACTGATTTCGGCATAATGAGCCAAATAATGTGAAATTATGTCTACATAAGTACATATACATATATGTATGTACATATAAACATTAGAGTGGCCCTTGCTTCCATACAAACATTTTTTTTTTTTTTAGTTTTTTGAGGTTCTCTACTTACTCGTATATGTAAAAAAAGAAACAATTTCAAACGCAAAGCGACTTGATTAATTAGTCCAAAATTTGAGGGAATTACAGTTTCAATAAGTGTAACCATTTCAGGAGGTAGCATCCGCGAATTTCCGATTTTCAAAAATAGGGGCCGCTCTAGTATATTTACATACATATGTTACAATAGACTTCAAACTACTAATTGTATGTATACGTTAAACTGGTTAAAAAAAAATCGTTGAATTCTTTTTTTTTCCAAATCTCTTTTAAAATATTTTAGGGCCAGCAAAAACGTACGCCTATAAACGCTCATCTCTTTATATTAAGATTTATGGCCGTTTTCTGAAGTGACCGTTAACTTTAAAGCTCACTTTTTATTTAAATATTGCATTAAAATTTATGATTGTGTCTAGTAAAGTAAAGCATATTATTATCAGTTTTAAATTGGTTTTAAAATGAAGAAACATACATGCGTCAAAAACCGATAATAGAAATGCTTATCTGCCCTGAAACCGCAGTAAATTGTGTCAAACGATTAAAGGCTAATCATTTCTCCATTTTTGGTCAATGGAAATCTGCCCTCTAAAATGTAGTGCATGTACATATCTATGTATTTAACATGATTTTTTTTTTATCAATTAATTAAATTGTTCATATAAATATAGCTAGCTATTGCTTATTTACACAGTTCATCTTTTGAACATGATTCCGTTAAGTGAAGTTTTTAATTGTACTTCCGGTCAGAAGAGCCACTTAACAGCCAACAAGTAACAATTTCCTCTCATTATAACTTCAAGAATGAGGATGCGAGTTAAAAACTTTACTTAATGTGCATATGCTCACAAACACATTCGTATGTGTAGTGCTCTAGCAAAGAGTATTTATAGTAATAAAAATATAAAATTTACATAATTTTGAAAAAAGTGCTCCTTTGTCTGTAGGCGCGGATGTTTCGTTATAAATGTGTACTACGAACTTCCAATACCGTAAATTCCTTCATGATCCAATGATCGGATCTAAACCAAATTACTATGGGAACATCCTTAGGATATATAGAAAGAATTATAGAAATCGATACAGGTGGTCCAAAGTAATGCTTTAACATATGCACAAAAAAAAAGAAAAAAATATTTTTTGAAGTAGGTTCAAAATCAACAAAGTTTTGTCAAAATTTTACGCATTCTATTCTGAAATTTTTAAAAATGTTTAGGTTAAAGCGGAAGTTTCAAGTACCTACAAAATACGGTTAATTTTTGAAACTTTTTTGCGGTGTTGTACATTTTTTTCCTTATAAGAAAATTGTCGAACATATTTATATACATATGTAACTCGATGGCTGCTTATTTTGAACTGTTCCACATAGAACATTTCTCCCAGCTAAAAATCTTTCTGGAGCAGTTTTTATTCAATATATGTATGAACATATGTATGTATAATGTTTATTACCTTTATTTACTCTTGCACTGGTTATTTGCAATTGGCATGCTCTGGCGTAGTCGTACTTAAAATATTTATATTAATGTGTATTCTGCATATATGTAAATGCACATGTGTATGTATGTAGGTGTGTATATACTTACGCGTCATTGCGCATGAAATGTCAATTAGTGTCGCTAATTTATCAAACCAACACGTGAATTCTCGATGAATGAAAAGAAAAGCCAGCAGTTTTTTGTGTTTATATTTATATATATTTTTTTTTTTTAATTTTATTGCAGTTTTATATCATACGAATGCGTATGTGTATATGTGTGTAGTATGTACGTATGGTGAGAGAATGAGTTGACAAATGGTTGCACTGGGAGCTTTTTGTTTCAATTAAAAACTTTTCACGGTAGTTACTTTTGTTTGAATGAATGTGATTTCCCATACAAATAAAGTATGCGCTTAACTATGTACGTACATGTGTATGTATGTATTTGCGTCCACCATTGTAAGTATATGTGGATTTAAATAAATAAAAAGTATTTTCCGCAGTTTAAATTTTTAATCTTCACTGCAATTTTATTATTCCTATAGTGTGTGTGTGCATGTGTATGTGTGGGTGTGGGTGTGAACAATCGGTTGTGCGTCACTTAAATTATGATTAACTATCGATACTGTCATTTAATTTTCACTCATTTGTATGTGTTTAAAACCTGCTCGGTGTAATTAAATATTCGTATAAGTATATACATATGTATGTACTATTTTATTTTAACTCAATAATATCTACACACATGTAAGTGTACATATATTCACCAATAGATTATCTTATGGTTAAATATGACTTATTTGTTTTCTGTGTTTATTGCCGGTGCATGAAAGAAATAAATCATCACATTGTCATAAACAAGATTTTGTGTACACATACAAATTCATATGTACATATGTATGTATGTATGTATGGATACGGATGCGTGTGAATATGTATTTTCATTTGCATATGTATACTAAAAAGTCATACAGAAATAATTATTATGCACATATGTACATACATAAGTATATGAAATTTTCGTACGAACATAAATAATATAAACGATAACATAAGCGATGGAAGTGTCGGCAATGCAGTGACTTAGCAACATTTAGGTTTTCTGCAAGCTAAACTTTTCAATCTATATTAATTGGACTGCGGTAACATGAAATTAAAAGATGCATAATAACGAATTGTAGGAACGCTAAAATCACAAAAGAATACCATTTTTTCTAGATCAGGTTATTTTCCAAAGACATTTTATTTTAAGTTTGCATTATGAATGAAAAAATCTAACTTTAACATGGAAAATGTTACTCATGCGCCATGTACGAGTATCTACGTACGAGTATGGCCATGTACAACATGGCGTATGAGCAACATTATTCCCTGCTCATATTTCATAAAAAAAAAAAAATCATTTGACCATTCACAACTTTTTTTTTATTTATTCATCGATTTTCTTCGTTAGAGCATGATTTTTTTAAAGAACAAGTTTTAATACAAATGAAAAAATTTGCAAAAAATCTGCTATTTTTCCTTGTTAAAATTTGATTTTTTTTCATAAAAATTAAAATATCTATGGGACCACCTCTGGGGTACAACCCTTCTTTTAAAAAGGAATTATAGAAGTTATGCGGTAACATACACAAAAAAATATATTTTCCAACGAAGTGATAACAGAACACAAAGTTAAGTTTACGTGTTTCGGCGCTTTTTTGTGTCATTTCAAATCTTGAGATTTTTCGTACAATGGAATAAGCATAGACTGAAAATTAAAGTTATTTTAAAAATTTTGACATCAAAAAGGCATAGCGAAAATATTATGCTATAGCTTTTTCAAGGGCAAGGGTGTATGTGTATGTGTGGGTGTGTGGATTTTGATTCCTCTATGACTTTTAAAAATCTGACTTTTATCATTTTGAGCAAATAATATCTACCGTTAAATTTTGCTTGTTATTTTTTAAGGCAAAAATAGAAGTTAAAATTTGCGTTCGATTTTTTTTAGGCAGAAAGCAATCGGTAATTGTTGCCTAAAACGATTCGAAAAATATTCGTCACCCACATTTTTAAAAGACAAAACTTGAAACAACAAAACTGCAAAGCTTTTTACGCCAAACTTCAAATTCGGAAACTGACAAAAAAGCAAAGGCCGAATCTAGATAAATCGATGATAACCAAACAGGCAACCAAGCAGCTCAAGAAGTGTTCCGCCATCTCATCCTCTTCAAAGCAGGATACGCCTATCACGGTCAGGTGTTTGTGCCATGTGAAGTGGCCAGCCAGCAGTCTTCTCAGTGAGAGAAAAAAACTAGATAGACCTTTTGAGACTGAATGCAACATGAGTTTTGCCCACCACCTGCATCCACTCGATGGCTCCCACTCATTGCTGAGCGAAGTATCCACCCAGTTTCTAATGGTGGCTTCGATGGTCGAAGTGGGGAGTGCTATAACTGGTTGCGGATCGAGGAATGCCTGGTCTAAGCCAATCGTGGCCAAAGGGTCAGGTGTCTCATTTCCAGGCAGTCCCGATTTTCCCGGCACCTACAGTAAAGCAAACACGTAAACCACTATGGCTTTGGGGATTGCAAATGCCTCATCCTGGAAGACCGAAGCATATTCTCCAAGAAAAAGTGAAGCTTATGCCCATTAACTTCGAAAAATACTCTAGATCCTGACCTTGAGTCAGTTTTAGAGCCATCAGTGAAGATTCGACAATGTACGAGTGCGGGCTCAGTGCTGGAACTAAACCAGCATTCGCCCTCAGGGAACTCTTTCTCTCTCTCTAGCATCTCTTCAACAAAGGTAATGGTGTCGTACTATGCTGTAGCAATGAAAAGATACAAGTGCTTAAATATCAGCCGCCGGCAATTTCCGCATTGCCTCACTCAGTGTTTCTCAGTGTTTCTTTTCAGTGTGCAGGTGGCCTTTAAGGCTTCCCCACGTATGATGACACGAAGTGACGGTTAGTTCACCAGTGCGTCAAAGCACTCCAAAAAATTAAAGTTAAATAAATAGGCTATCAAGTAACCATTTGGTTTCTTTACTATCGAAACCAGATACATTTTCGTGGACCTCCCAACTCGTGCACCTTACAACTCGTGGACCTCCCAACGTCAACGTAGACCCTGTTGAGTCTCCCGTGGATCCCGGGGGGTTCACTTGGACCACTTCTAACTGAGGTACCAAATTAATGGGCTTGGCCTCTAAATGTACAGCAGGGTATGACTTTTTTGAAAAGGGTTGCCATATTTCTTAAAATTATAAAATCTACACCGCTTGTTGTATTAAAAAAAAAAAAATCAGGTGTCAAATGAATGGGCTAGGCTTCTAGATGTGCAAGAAGGTTTATTTTTTTTTGAATAGCGTTGCCACCTCGTTGACGTGCTTTGGGTAAATTTGGTTTTAGGCAGCTGTTTAAAGACACCAACATATTAATTTAATCTCAAAATCCTTTCGCTTGATGCCCATATTCTGATATTTTACCGATTTATATTTCAAACAATGCATTTTTTATTAGGCGGCAACCCTTAAAAAAACATAGCACGTATGTAGGTCAATCCCTGTCATTTGAACCCTCATTTTAAAATTGAGAGAACGGTGCAAATCTGAT
This sequence comes from Rhagoletis zephyria, assembly GCF_001687245.7. Taxonomy (NCBI): domain Eukaryota; kingdom Metazoa; phylum Arthropoda; class Insecta; order Diptera; family Tephritidae; genus Rhagoletis; species Rhagoletis zephyria. The sequence goes on along the minus strand of NW_016160456.1, from coordinate 45,241 downwards.
GCTCTACACGAAACAAAAAATTCAACAGGTGGCAACCTCATGTTTTAAAATTGCGCAAACGATGTAATTCCGATTTTTTCAGCAGGTGGCAACCCTATTCAAAAAACTTAAACCTTCTAAAATAAAAGGCAACAATTACCGATTACTTTCTGGTCAAAAAAATAAAAGGCAAATTTTAACTTTTATTTTTGCCTTATAAAAATAGAAAGCAGAATTAATCGGTATTATTTGCTCAAAATGATAAAAGTAAAAAAATAACTAAAATTGTCTGCTTTTGATTTAAAAATTCAATACCGGTACGGTCTCTGAGAATAAGTAATATGAGTAATAAATGTTTTGGCGCTTACAGTTTTGCTAAGTGTTTGGCCGAGCTTCTCCTTAAATTTGTGGTGTGGCCGTTTTGATGTTTGAAATATACTTTGAATAAATTGTTACACAAATGGGGGGATCTACAGTTTTACGGCGCCTCCAAACGGCAACTTAATGAATTTATGAGAATCTATTTTTCATGGCTGAAATACACTCGGATGTTTGCCGTTGCCTGCTGAAGGGCGACAGCTGTTAAGAAAAAACCTTTATCAATAATCTATTTTGGGATTTTGCCTTGACCGTGGATCGAACCTGGGTCCTACAGTATGGTAGTACGCATCTCTGACCCCTTGAAATTCGATCAAAGTGAACTAGCCCAGTTTGCCTAATTTAAAACAGTAGAAATTTCAATTTAGGCGCTAAAATTAAGGCAATTCCGACACAGCTTTAGTCACTTACATACATTGAAGTGTTGCCGGCTCAGTCAGCATTTACAGAATATACCCGAAAATAAGTTTAAAAATAGAAAAGGAAAGTTTCATTTGAAAGTAATCATATCCGCATCCTTTAAGAATTTGTATGACAATATTCATATTTTTGAAATCAGCCTATTGTGTGTGAAGATGTGTATATGATTGGGTATGTGCAAAAATGCAAACAAATGCAGGTTTTTTATCTTCAAACTACTTAGGTTTTTAATTGTGGTAAAGATTGTCTTGTTAACGATAAACTTAGCATTAACTAAAAAAAGAGTTCTTAAAAAGAATAGTATATAAGTTGTATGTATAGTATATAGTATGGGTATTATATATTTGTTGGCACATTCATCTTACATCTGTTAAGACAGATAATTAAAACGATATATTTAACTATAAACACTTTTTTTTTTTTATTTTAATGCTTGTGTGCATCTATGGTTGAAATTGCCTATAATTCTATGTATATGTATATTTTTTGTCTGCCTACAAAGGTACATTATAGCATACATACTAATAGATACACATGTTTGTGTTTGTATGTATGTATGTATGTATGTATGTATGTATACGTATTTGTGCACTCTCCAATGTTCTGAAACAAGGCTCTATTGAAATAATTTGAACGGATATGGTTATAATTTTTTGCTTGTGCACCACTTAATTTGCTGACTCCGCAATCTCTAAATTTATATATGTATAAAGTGGTTTTACATACATACATATGTATTTTAATATTTTCGCTTAAACAAGTAAAGTTGTATTTAGTTATTGAGCAGTTTCTTAACAGACTTCATTTTCACAACAAAGTTTTTGCTTAAATCAAATACATATGTACATACATATGTATGTATGTAGTGTATGTGCTTTGTCACGTTGTCAAACATTGCGAATGTGCAAGTTTTTATAGATTACATACATACATTTACATATGAATAACCTAAACAAATAAAACTAGAAATTTCATTAGACTTACACATACATACACGCGAAGTATAATCTAAATGAAATGAATTGCCTAAAACACTAATTTTATTACATTTAAGCTCACTGCATCCATCAGTGTGCGTATACTTTGATTATTTGCTCCGACCCACCCCAAGAGTGCAATCATGCAGATATAATATTTGAGGCTGCCGTTGTCAGTCAATGTTGGCAGCATGCTATTGCATTGTCTCAGGTCTAATTCTTGCGCGGCAGCATAACTGCTGCGCATCGGCTGCAGCTGTGGTCACGACGACATGTATGTGCACTGTGGTTTCGGTTGTGGTTCAGTCTGTTCGAGTGGCTGAATGTCGGCACGTTTCCAATAATCGCGTACATTTTCTACGGTCTCCAGGATGCGTAGAAAGTTTTTGCCGGCCAGCATTGCTATGTCTTGTTCACTCCAGTTGTGATCTTGAAGTAATGTCGCCAGCAAATCTGGATATTTGGAAACGTCTTCAAGACCGACGGGTGGCACCTCAATGCCGTCATAACCAGCGCCCAGCCCGATATGTTGCACTCCAGCGATGGCTCTGATGTGTTTTATGTGCTCAACTACATCACCCAGATATGCCTGCTGACCACAAGCCACATCTTCTGGATCGAAGCTAACCATGATGAGTCCGCCATTGTCTGCTACCAATCGAAGAATGTCGTCGGGTACATTGCGTGTGGAATTGCAAAGTTGTCTTGCGGCTGAATGAGAGAATATAACTGGAGCCCGAGTAACTTGTAGAACGTCGCGAGCTGTGGCATCGGAGCTATGGGACAAATCGACCATCATTCCCAGTCGGTTCATTTCACGAATAACAGCCTTACCAAACGCAGAGAGTCCGCTCTCCGATTCTGATGCACTAGAGCCCGCCCATGAGAGGTCACATTTATGCGTTAGGCTGAGCGAACGAGCGCCCACCGAATAGAATGACCGTAAAACGGCCAATGAGGAGCCGATAGCGTGGCCACCTTTAATGCCGATTAGTGAAGCCATCTGGCCGTGCTGTCGTGCTGTGAAAATATCTTTCGATGAGCTTACTAATATCGTATCCCCGGTGAACATGTCTGTTAAGCGCCGTATAATATCTATTTGTTCTATAGCCACTTGGACTGCGTCTAGGCCCAAAGCCTCACAAGGCACATACGCTGACCTGTAAATAAGGGCATGGGAAGAAGGAAGAAGAAACATAAGGCACCTGTTTCTGGGTCTAGAAAAAGAAGGTGGGTTGCCAAAAAAGCTCTTTGCATGAAGTGCATATAAAAAATGTAGGAAAAGTGATACAAAATCGTCTAGGAATTCCTTGAAAGTTAATAGCAAGTCAAGCATAAGATAAGTTAGCAGGTGGAGTTCAAAACCTTCGAAGAAGGAGTCCAACATATTGTTTTTTTTTTTTTGGTGGAATATTGCTTTCTGATTTCCAATTGCGTACATATCGCACAGCTTCTTCAAAACCGGCACTGCTACAAGAAAAATAGGTGGAAATTTTTGCATAAATCAATTCGTGGATGTTAATGTAAATATTTTCTTCTTCATGGATACTACCGCTCTCCACAAGCAGTTCTATTTCCGCATCAGGTTTTTGAGGTATCCCTCTTTACGAAGAGGTTGTGCGTTATGTAAATTACCAAAGATTGAGTAAAATTCAAAGGCCACAACTTCTTTTTCCCATTGCTTTTCCCTAAATTTAGGGACCCCGACTGTTAATGTCTGTCAAAAACATGTCGTTTTACATCAAACTCAGCCGTTGGAAAATTACTGGCATGGTGCCTATTTCAGTGTGATTATTTTCTATAACACAGCCTCTGACGGCGTATTATGAGTGAAGAATGTAAATAGTAACGATGTCATTCGCAGCTGTGAATGTTCTGCATTCTAAGCTTTCCGCATTTGACACACCTGACAACACAACACCCCAGAGGCATGCGAATATCAGCCAAGTGGCCACTGACATCTTGCTATTTTAAACTTCCAGTATTCCAAAAACAACAAACAAACAGTATTGTATTACCTACCACATTTGCACGCCAACTAGTCCTTGCTTCAGCCGCTCAATGTCTGTTTGCGCCCACGACGGCCTGGTCCATAGAGCCTCCGCACTGGGATCGCGTCTCATGTGCACCAACTCCAGACTGTTGTGCGCGTACTTCCGGACATTCCACGCAAAGTTATTGTGGCCATCCACTAGCGGCACTTCTTTCAGTATCCGTTGTACGATTTTCAGTCTTTGAGCATGCGAATTGCGGCTTGGCGCCACAAAGTGTTGGTATGCGAGCATGGCGGCAATGGTAAACAGGCAAAGCGCGGCTACGAGAGTCAAGAATATGGTGCAGGAGCCACGTCGCGGTTTTAAGCGGTGCACCCTGGCACAGCTGTCACTAGCTGCTTGGTGGGTTGCCTTCGATTTACGCTTTATGTTGGCAGGGTGGGCGGTTGGTAGCGGTCTGCCGTCGCCAAAGTTCACTTTTGACTTTTCAATGCTGGCAATTTCGCCACCGGAATCACTGTTTGAAATTGAGTTCTGGCGTGAGAGTGTGCGGTGCGCATTGGAGTGCTCGGTGACATCAGGTAGGCCGCCAAAGCCGGTTGCCTGCGAGAGAAGAAAATAAAGTAAACGTGCATAAGTTGCCTTTTGAATTGCATTTTGCTTGTTTGGCTTAAACACAATCTGGGTCATTCACTAATCTAAACGGAAATTTCGGATTATGTGTGAAGACCGATTGGCAATAAATTTAGATTTTAGTCGAAATGTTGGCCAAGATACGGAAAGTGTTGCCAAGAAATTCGCAAAAAAAAAAACTTTCGGTCTCCTATGTAGCGAAACCGCAGAATGCCCATTGAGTGTTGAATGTGGAATTCAAATAGTTACGCAAACAAAGTACGGAAACCATTTCGGATGCCAAAAGTTAAGGAAAAAGTTGTGAATTTGTTTAACCATTTTATTGCGAACTGGCTTTAAGCGCCATCGAAGTCTTAAAAGGAAACCGAAAATGCTTGGATATATTTTGGACAACGCAGAAAAATGCTTGTAAATAGTTAATAAATGGGAATATCTATGGAGTTAAGCTCTTTATGTTTTTTTTTTTTTAATTTACGTTAAAACACTTTTAGCATTATGATAATACTAGACTTAAAAAGTGTAGATGTATTAAAAAATATATATGTATATATATGAAATGCTGGACTGGTTGAAGAGAAATTAATTAATTTATACAGATGCCAGCTCATTGTTGCTAAGACGATATGAGTCCGCTGTGTTAGTCTTTTCGTACACACACTACTTACTCCAAAGTATGTAATTATGTATGTCAAATATATGCAGTGTGCCTGCCTGCTGGCTGTCGGAGGAATGAAAAGCACTTCAACTGTCTTAATAAGCGAAATAAAAGCGCAACAATAACGCCTGAGAAGAATATAGAGAAAATGAAATACAATTTAGTAAAAAGGAAAAATGTAATGGACACACGAATTCATAGTAATTTTTAGTAATTATAATGGGTTGTTCATTCCTGCGCAGTATTACATACATACATGCAAGAAAATTATGATGCCCAATTTGCTAGTGATGGCTTAGCAGTTTTATTTATCTAAAAACCGTTTGAAAGAAATGGCAGAACATGAATACTTTGTCAGAATTTCGTTATTTTAATTTTCAAGATCAGAAATTACTTAAGTAAAGTATTAAGGCAGCTTAATCTTTTTTCGAACTCTATTCTAGCTTTAGCTCACGAAACAGCGACGAAAGCGACTTTTCAGGAAATTTCGCAGCAAAAACACCCGATGCATTCACCAACGCCGGAAATAAAGGATTATCCTTTGGACCAACGCTTTTCTCATTTAAGATTAACCCTGAAAAATTAATTGAAACGATACCATCGGACTATGTGAAGAAGTTTCATGAAGTGCAGCTTTAAGTTATAATAAATTGCGTGCAAAGTAAAATGAGAAATTATCGCAGTGGAGAATGTCCTATATTAAGGCTTTCGAATTTCGCACTCAAACCCTTTGTGGTAGTGTTCTTATCGCCAATAGCATAAGCATCGTATTTATTTAAGAATGTAGTATGTATTTGGGGCAATTAAGAAGGCATTTATGAACTCTACAAGGAATATAAATTAAGCAGCATGGAAAAGTGGTTGGCTGCCTGTTGGCGTGCACATGTATGTACATCCATACATAAGTATGTATGTGTGTGTAGGTATATGTATATGGCACAAATGTAATGCAGGTATGTGCATAATTATTATTATTATCCTGGCTCTCCTTTCTACAAATTTCCGACTCCTTTGTGGCTTTGTGCATGGTTGAAGCACTTAATGACGTCAAGTGTTCCACAAATAAAAAAAAAATCCAATTTTCTAGTGCCAGCTTTTTTATTCCACTTAGCATAATGTCAGTTTAATTATGTTAATCATTTGAAATTTTACAGGGAAATAAAAAAAACTTTAAACATTTTTAAGTTTACATATTCTCCTATGCTTATTAGTGTTGCCAAATTTTTTTCCAGCGATACTGGACAAACGTATAATTTGTCCCAAAAATACGGGATTTACAAAAATTTAAGGAGACAAATGAAAAATAAAGGATTTGCTTTAAAAGCCCAACTACGAGCTATATATTAATAAAGGTCATCGATTTCAACGAAGTAATTTTCAGATTAGTTATAACCAGGGAACGGATTTTTAGGACCTAAAAACCTATAAAAAAGGCAGAATAAAATAACGAAATAGGCTGGGAAAGGTAAAATAAAATAGCGAAAAAGGCAGGAAAAGGAACTAGGTGTTGCAAAAAAGGCAAAAAAAAGGCAAAACAAAATAGCAAAAAAGGCAGGAAAAGGCAAAAAAAACAAAATAAGGCACCTAAAAGACAGAAACTACGAAGAACAATCAAAAAATACATTTATATTACAAGTAAAAAGGGAAAAACTATGAACTAGTTTCATTATATGAAAAATTTGTACTTTGAATCTTTGACTATTTTATGCTTTCGGGTTTCTAACTCATAAAACTTTAATCTGTATAGTTGTAGTAACATTGAACCACAAGATGCATTTTGAAGTTTTCTGGCAGCATTTTCATTCGATTCTCGCGAAGAAATGCCTTGAATGTACTAAACGTGCGTTCGACGTGATTTGATGGAAGTTGCGCCCAATTTAAATATGGAACGTTTAAAACTTTCATATTATCAGGAATAAGGGCGTTTTCCTCGCCCTTTATAATTCTATCAACACCCCTTATTGTCTCCAAGCCTTCGTTAGCTGAGAAAACGGCTTTGAATTTTTCCAACACCAATTTGGCAAGAAGTCTCTGCGCTTCTATAAGCCGCATGGGCAATGTGTATATTTTTTAATCTTAAAAAAAAAAAAATGTAAATGCTATAATCACTTTTTTAAAGGTAGAAAAGGCAAAACAAGGCAAATATCTTAAAAATGGCAAAAAAAAGGCAAATATCTTAAAAAAGGCAAATCAAATGTGTATATATGGAATCAGGGAAAGCTAAATCGTGGACATTCTTAATCGAATATACTATATCTCTTTAGCAGAAAAAAAGGCAATTTCCATAAAATCCGTTCCCTGGTTATAACTTATAAGCTTATGATAAATTTCACTTATTTCATGGCAACACTATTTAATTCATACAAAAATATGTACATATGTACGTAGACTTATAATTGACAAAACGATAAAAACAAACTAAGAGCTACAGTTGCGGTCAAAATAATAGCAGCAAAATTCAAAATGATACTGTTGGCTACTTATCTTTATTTATTATTAATTATTTTCACTTGAAATATGGGTCGATCTATGTCAGATACCAGATAAATAAAACTATCTAAGCTAAGTTCACAAAGTTCACAAAATCTAATTAAACTTAAAACAATTTTCATCAAAATGTCGTTTTTAATTAGATTTCCTAGTAAGATTTCGAGTATGCGGTTTTGATTAAAAGTTGCAAGTTTCAAGTCGCTAAAAATTACCACTGATTTTTTAGAATTTTTATTCAGGAGGATGTTGCGCATTTTCTTCCATGTAAAAAAGTCAGTTTTTTGCATGCGTTACTCGCCGTCTCCACAGGATAAAATTTATTGCTGGCCAATTGTCATTTTGGTTGCTTGATATAAGCATTTGTAAGATGGCTTCTAAAACGTATTTTTGCCGGATTTAATCGCTTAAAAAATTTAGAAAAGAGGCTATTTTACATCCAAGTAAATAATAATAATTATTTTAATAAAAAAACAGCTAAATTTTTGCGTTTATATTAAAATATCAATAATTTTGCCACCACGAAGTTTTCATGCAAATGAAAAAGTAGCTGTCAAACTACCGAATTGCCGGCAATAGATGGCAAAATATAAGCTCTGATATACATACATATATTGCTCTTGAAGAGCAATGAGCGGTCTCCATTGGCTATTTATCTTCTAACATATGTAACAAGATACAAACTTTATCTTGTGGAGACGGGCTGTTATACGTAAGAAAATTCGCAACACCCTCCACAAAAAAAACGTTCTAAAAAATCAACGGTAATTTTAGCTATATTTCTCTTACAGAATTGCATGCAGTAATGCTTTCTAATGACCTAATAACGATAGCCGCGTTAAATCATGACCATGTTGAGCAGAAGTTTACAGGTTGAAATGAATAATGAAATTGTCGAAAATTCGGGAAAAATCTTGTCCCGGCGGAACATTTCAAATTTAATGCAAAATACGGGATGCTCCCCGCTAATGCTTATGCCTATGTAGTTGTTTGTAAGATATCAATATATTTCACATTTTTAAAGATTTGATTGAAAAACATTCAGTATAGAAAAATACCAGTAAAGCGTTTCAAATTACTCTCCCAGAGTCACAAACTTCTCTCCGAAAGTACACAGTCTACAAAAACTTTTAAAATGAGCTTCTTTATGAGTTTTTCCATGCTTTCGTTTTTGGTAGCAGCCAATCGAAGTCGCCATGCTGACTACATAAGTAAAACAACCGAGATAAATGAGAATTGGCAATGAATATTAAACTAACCAGGTTCTGTATGCATCACTTTGTACACTGCTAGATGGAGTATGAAAACCAGCTAATATATATATTATAGCTAATATATGAATTAACCAGAAGGGATGACCGACCGACCGGACTTGTCGGCAACAATTTGCATTTTTTCATACAATAAATTTTCGTCCTTAGTGTTTGTATTCTAAATGCTTTTACTAATATACATACATATGTATGCATGTATATCATAAAGAACGATTGCTTTTTTTTACATATTATTTAGTCAGGTATATTGTATTTTTTCGGTAACTGCATTATTTCGCTTTTTAAAAGTAAATATTTTTAGGTTGCGTTGTTGGTGTTGTTCGAGCAGTAAACACACAAGCACGTACGTACACATATTGTAAACTACTACATCATCCGCTTCGCGAGATACAAATAAACTATGGATGAAAAATTATTTCAGTTATGTTGCCTGAAACTTTCGTGTGCCTCCTATTCTAACTTTAATGCAAAAAGGCAATCTCGGCAAGAACAAAAAAATTGGTTGGAATGTTGCGGTGTGTTTTTACATCATGCTGTAATTTTGCTTATTGTTTATAACAATTTTAAATATCTTTGTTTTAAAAGGATTAAATTGAAAGCAGCGTAAAAAATGCTCATATAATACGCTCACTTTTTCAAATTGGCAACTGGCAGGCGAAGAGCGCTTCGTAAATATAAGTATGTACGTATGTATGTATACGTACATACATATATCTTAGTATGACTATGGCCAGTCGCCGGCAGGTATGTATTTGCCTATCATGCTCCTACCCTCTAAAAAGAAAAAAAAAATAATGGATCCTCGTTTTGTTCTAGCAAATTAAAAACTTTTAATTGCATAACGAAAAGCCGCAAGTTAATTCAGCCATGTTATTGAAATACAATAGTCTGCCCTCAGTGTTTAATTTTAATCATTATACTTGCAAAATTTTTGCACAAATCGCACGCTATAACAACAGAATTGAATTAACTATAAAACGGCATAGCTTTCATTATAGAATGGTTTATACATATTTAATAAATAGTAAAAACTTGTCGATGTATGGATGTCGTATACTTATGATAAACACTATATGTATGTGTACTTAATTATTTTATTGCTGAATATTTTTTTAAAAGAAATTTGGCAACTCAAAGTTTTCCACCAAAATTTAGTATGAAATAAATTAAAGATGAAATTTTTGTGTAGCGGCGTATAGGCTTGTACTATATACATATATGTATTGTGTTGCTGGTTTAATCAATTCAATGTATTTGAATGAATAGCCATTTATTCTGTACACTAGGCTTGATTAAAACGGCAGCGCAAGTTTAATTACAAAAAAAAAAAAAATGAAAACAATGACAAATGTAATGGAACTGAAGCAATCGCGCAACCGCTTACTGTTTTGCGCTGATGCGGACAGCCGAGTGATTATTAAGCATTAATCGAATTCGATTGCAGAAAATTTTAAGCCTAAATTAAATGGTTTTACATTCATTAAGCCGCAAAGCTTTCAGCAAAATTGGTGTACAATTTATGAATTTTTTCCTGATGACTGCTTTTATTTAAAAACATGGAACACAATATTTATATCAGTGGAATTTTATTTTTTTTTCTTTATCCTATATACACGCATACAGTACTGTCCAAATGAAAGTTACCACTGCATATGTATTTCATTTTTATAGTCAAAAGTAATGTGTTTTACTTTTAATTGGTCATTTATTATCGAATTATACGTGCTAGTATCTAAAGTAAGTTAAAGGCGCAAGATGAAAATAAAATTATTTAATTTAATTTTTTATTCGAAATGTTTTTATTCTTTTCAAATAATACCTTAATATGAATTAAACAAAATATCCACTCGGACTTTTATAACGGCCGCACTTCTGTGCGAGATGAGTTTTACTAAGTTATATCGACATTTATGTGTTCAAAGATTCTGTAGATGCTAATTTCAACTCAATTTTAGTTTTGCATATTCTTTTAATCATACGTTCCTTAATAAAAAAAAAAAATGATAATTAAAAAAAACATTCGACTTATACGGTTACACAGTTTACAAAGATTTTTGGCTAGCTCCTGCTCGGATTTGTGGTAAATATGCGCCTTGAAGTTATCACACACCGAGTGATAGCGCGCATTTCTTACCACTCGGCTACTAAAAAATCTTGAATCACATCAGGGAAGCCAACTCGTGGGGAATTCCCCAATTTGTGGGGAATCGGGGAATGGTCCGTTTTTTTACATGGGGAATCGTTACACTAATTTCATATTGAGTTAAAAAAGTTTAATAAAAAATACAACTGCAACTAAAAGTACTGATTTTGCAACAAAATTCTAAAAGCAAAATTTTTAGGCGCTTGAAACTTTACTTTACTTTATTATACTAGAACTGAGTGTGCTACAATACTGCATACCAAAAATCTTTCTAGGGATTCCAATTAAAAAAGCTCGAATGTTTGTTAATTTTTTTTTAACATTGCGCAAAATTTGAAACTTAGATTTGTACGGGTTTTATTGGAGAATGAACTATATTTTTATAAAAAATAACTCAAATAAAATATTTTACAAAAAGAAAATAATAATTGTGAAAACTTGTCGAAAATTTGGTGCGACTAAAATTTTTTCGACCACTGTATGTATGTAAGTATTATATGTACATTATTTATTCTTTATTCGTTAACTAACTTTACATAAGTTTGGTTTGATAGAAAATAAAATAAACAGAAAATGCGCATTATATCAAAATAAAATTTTTGTTTTTTAATAATGGGTGAGCAGAATTGCGAAATTTCGGTCAAAATCGGGGAATTTCATAATCGAAATCGGTAAATTCTCAAAAATGAGTTGGCTACCATGAATCACATAAATAGCACCAAAATTTAGTGAGTTTCTAGTTGGAAAAAACCTGAGAGGTTCATACTAGATGCTAACGTATGAAGACTTATTTTTGAAAAGCAAAATAACAATTTGATTAAAAAGTTCAATTCAATGATTGTGTGATCATCATACGACCCGTCCTACAGTGGATGAAATGCATAATAATTTACTAAGTATTTTAAAATTTATTAATTATTTTAAAATAGGAAAGTAGTATCTTTCTCACGTCCTTAAGCGCATAGCGCTTTTTAAGATCCAAGATTAATGGATATCATAGGCGTAACTTTCAGAAAAACATACTTTAAAAAAGAAACTAAAGCTAACTAAACTGAATTCGTTAGCTTTCACCCTGAGCAAACATCCTAGAGGGATAGACAACATAAGAATGTAAACTAAAGTGCTGAAACAAAAATAACAACGGAATGAAAAGCAATAAACAAGAGCGTAACTACGAAACATAGTTACTGCCGAATGAAATAAAATGAAATAAAGTTGCTTTTAGGCAACAAACATTACTTTTAAATTATGCAGAGCAAAAATGTAACACAACGAAGGCACTAAACAATGCTAGCGCCGCGAAACGTCTACAACGTAAAATACAAGAATAGAGAAAGACTCGCTGAATAAAAAAGTACAGCATGAATGCGAGTGAAAAGAGTAGGGACATAAAAAGCGCGCGTGGAATGTGGAGGATAGGAAGGCCTGAGTTTGCTCACTAAACGAAAGGCTTACTGTAATTGGCGTCATTGGGAAAGAAAGTGAGTATTGCTGGAAGAAGAAACTGTGGAGCAAAACGAAAGAGGCGAGGCAGGAAGAAGACTTTGCTGCCTTTGGGCAAAGTAAACAAAAGTCAGCTAAACAAAAGTAAATAACTAAATGTTAAAATAACGAAAACGACCAGTTACATTTTCCAACAATGCAACTAACAAAGCAACTAAGTGCAATAGAAAAAAAAAAAAAAAAAAAAAAAAAAAAAAACACAGCAAACTGGCAAAAAAATACCCACACCGATCAACACTAGAGTCAAAGGAAGAAATTTAGACGGTAAGTGGATCAGTATGGAAACCAGTTTTCTTTTAAGACACTAGCTACATAACAATCTGTAGTGGGCTTCGGAGCAAAGGTTTTTTTTCATCGATCCGCTCCAGTATTTTATTTCGCTCCGAGCTACGCTCTTAGCTCCACTCCCGCACCCAATAGAATATTTTATTTGTTTTTTTTTTATTTATATATGGGTATTTCTTATCTGGCGTTACGTGACACTTGTATAACAAAATGTTAAAAACAAAAATTTAACAAGTAAAATTTTTAAAAAGGTTTTTCTAGATGTGCATAGCACTTAAATGGTCCCTTATTGAGTAAAAAAAAATACAACTGTTGGTAGTAGCGAAAGATATTAGTTAACATATGCGCTGGCGTGACGTTACCATAAATAGAAGTGGATTTTGACTTGGGTTACAAAATTGCAAAACTCTGCGACTTGGGCAAGACTATTCCTATAAAAGCTTTTGTAGTAATATTAGAAATGTTCAAAGTAAATTTTCCAAGTTTTCAAATGTAAAAATCGTGTCTGATTTTTGTTTAATCAGCTGGAGTATCTGGCGTAACGTTACATGACGTTACGTTACTAAAATTACCAATGAAGAATTTTTAACGGAAAGAAAAAGTTTTTTTTTATGTAGAATATACTTTTTATTTTGACATCAGCACCACCAGCCAACAAATCTATGCTTTACTACGTTTCAAGTAAACATGTCAAATGTGAATGAAATCGGAGCGTTAATACGGTTTTTCAAAATATCTCGACCCTGGCGCCACCTAACAAGACCCTTTTTGGCGAACATTTTTCTGCTTACATAATCAGTATATATTATAAAAAGCAGCCAAATCGGCTTTTAAATAAGTTAGATATAGGACTTTGATTTTTTTTTTGCGGTCGATTTTCCACTGAAAACGACTATATCGAGCCCTAGCCGCCGAAAAAGTATGCGTTGTTTTTATGAAAATTTTCTTTTTGATGCAGAAATGCAGCCACATGCTCTAGAAGCACTTCTGCATAAAAAAAAAAAAAAAAA
>NW_016160456.1:18845-30609 GCF_001687245.7 Rhagoletis zephyria | reverse complement strand
AAAAAAAAAAAAAAAGGAAAAAAAAAAAAAAAAAAAAAAAAAAAAAAAAAACACAGCAAACTGGCAAAAAAATACCCACACCGATCAACACTAGAGTCAAAGGAAGAAATTTAGACGGTAAGTGGATCAGTATGGAAACCAGTTTTCTTTTAAGACACTAGCTACATAACAATCTGTAGTGGGCTTCGGAGCAAAGGTTTTTTTTCATCGATCCGCTCCAGTATTTTATTTCGCTCCGAGCTACGCTCTTAGCTCCACTCCCGCACCCAATAGAATATTTTATTTGTTTTTTTTTTATTTATATATGGGTATTTCTTATCTGGCGTTACGTGACACTTGTATAACAAAATGTTAAAAACAAAAATTTAACAAGTAAAATTTTTAAAAAGGTTTTTCTAGATGTGCATAGCACTTAAATGGTCCCTTATTGAGTAAAAAAAAATACAACTGTTGGTAGTAGCGAAAGATATTAGTTAACATATGCGCTGGCGTGACGTTACCATAAATAGAAGTGGATTTTGACTTGGGTTACAAAATTGCAAAACTCTGCGACTTGGGCAAGACTATTCCTATAAAAGCTTTTGTAGTAATATTAGAAATGTTCAAAGTAAATTTTCCAAGTTTTCAAATGTAAAAATCGTGTCTGATTTTTGTTTAATCAGCTGGAGTATCTGGCGTAACGTTACATGACGTTACGTTACTAAAATTACCAATGAAGAATTTTTAACGGAAAGAAAAAGTTTTTTTTTATGTAGAATATACTTTTTATTTTGACATCAGCACCACCAGCCAACAAATCTATGCTTTACTACGTTTCAAGTAAACATGTCAAATGTGAATGAAATCGGAGCGTTAATACGGTTTTTCAAAATATCTCGACCCTGGCGCCACCTAACAAGACCCTTTTTGGCGAACATTTTTCTGCTTACATAATCAGTATATATTATAAAAAGCAGCCAAATCGGCTTTTAAATAAGTTAGATATAGGACTTTGATTTTTTTTTTGCGGTCGATTTTCCACTGAAAACGACTATATCGAGCCCTAGCCGCCGAAAAAGTATGCGTTGTTTTTATGAAAATTTTCTTTTTGATGCAGAAATGCAGCCACATGCTCTAGAAGCACTTCTGCATAAAAAAAAAAAAAAAAACCCAAGTAAATAGAATGGAAATTTATTTAACACGTTTGTTTTAAATAAAAAAATAATATTTTAAGTAAACTTATTAACAGAATTTTTTTTTTAATTTTCATATAACTTTAGGCCGGTATTATTGAAAATTTTTGGGGAAAACAACAACAAAAATATTTCAAAATAAATCGTTACTAGTCCCGAAAATGACAATGATTTAATGAGTTAAGGAGCAAATGAATTTTTAAGCTATTTGCTCCATTTGATTTTTTTCATTAGATTTCCTAGCAAGATTCCGAGTATGTCGTTTTACAGCCCATGCAATTTTAGTATAATAAAGTGCAAGTTTGAAGTCGCTAAAACTACCGTTGCTTTTTTAGATTTTTTTTTTTTCGAGGGTGTTTCGCATGAACAAAACTTACTTTTATATGGAAGAAAATGCGCAACACCCTCCACAAAAAAAGAAAATCTAAAAAATCAACGTATTTTTTAGCGACCTGAAACTTCTGATTAAAAAGTTTGAAATCTCGATGATAATTTTTTTAAGTTTGATAAATTTTTTTGAAATTTGTACAAGCTTTGAAACTTCTATTTATATGGTATATGACCCGCTGTGGTGTATGCAGTGGTAAGCAGTGCGCGCTTCCACCCCGCAGCGCCTGGGTTCAACCCCTGGTCAAAGCAACATCGCAAAAAATTTAGAGAAAAGGTCTTTTCTTAACAGCGGTCGCCCCTCGGCAGGCAATGGCAAACCACCGAGTGCATTTCCGCCATGAAGTGAACAGCTTCTCATAAAAATACAATCACCGTTCGGAGGCGGCGTTAAACTGCAGTGTTACAACATGCCATTAAGATGCACACTACACATCAAATTTGCACAGATTCGAGTTGCTATTACAGGTAAAGCAATACAATTCAAATAATTATTTTTTCAAAACCGCGCAGGATGTTAGATTGTGCAGAGCTTCAATTACAGCGCAAAAAAGAAAATAAATCCATAACATATTCAGCAAGAATATTTAAAAAAAAAGAGGTGGTAAAAAACACAACCGTGCACCATCAGCCATCAGGTTGTATCGAAACGGCGAAAGGCAACAGCGACAAGCAATCGACAAATTCAACCAAGCGACAGACACAAAAGCAAAACAACAGAAGTCAATTCCAAATTGCAATGAAATGGATTTCTTCGCGTTGTTTGCAATTGTTGTTGTCGTTGTTGATGCATTGCTGCGACTCGTCACTGTTGATTCTGCTATTATTCCGCACCGCAATGCCAAAAAGTGTACGTGTCATTCGTTACAATTGTTGGCATTGTTGCTGCTGTCTAGGCTGCCAGTGTAAATGTATGTATGTCGTTGCGGGCCGGAGTTGAGATTTCCAAAAAATTCAAAAAAGACAGTGTTACGAAATACGCATAGCACAAAAACACACCACTAACTAAAGGAATAGCAGGAGAAATCGCAGTGGAGAGAAGGAAAAAACAAGATTCCAAGACAACTCAAAAAAAAATAAATAAAATAAAATAGTGTGAACATAGAGAAAGAAATTCATGTTGTAGTTGTACGTGTTTTTCCATTGGTCTTTCAGAGGGCTCTAAGAAAGGAGGGGGCTGTCATGTCAGTTGACAATGTTTTGTTACTGTGGTTGATTTTGGTTTTGTTGCTTTCGTAATTTGCTGACTGAAGCACGCTGAGTAGTGTTGGTGTTCTCGATGTGGCTGGGCTGTGTGTGATGGCTGCGGTTGATGCTGCAGCTGAGAAGCCATTGCTCATTTGCTGGATTACTTTGGATGCATATGTTGGTAGCAAATGTTTTCCCACACATATACATGTATACATATGTACATATAAGCATCCTTTTGCTATACTCACTTGTGTTCTTCAATTCTTCAGTGAGGGTGTTGATATTGTGGGCTCGTTTGTGAAGAAGAATGGCATTTGCATTCATCTTCAGATTTTGTCTGTTTACTTACCACAAACATATGTACACGCTTATGTATTTAATTATTTTTTTTACTGCTGGTGCAGCATCAGCTAAATGGCTACTCGCTCTGTCTGCGTTTGCTTCTCTCATTTTCAGCCATAAATCGAGACTTTAAGTTCAAAAATAAATATATTCTTCTGTGCTTAGTCACTACCACAGTGCACGCAATCAGTTTTCTAAAGTGTGTGTGCGCATAAATTTAAGTTAGGAGAAGAAGTTTTATCTCAGCGGATCAAAATTAGCTGGAAATTGTAAACATTAAACAAATTTTAACAAGCTCTTCTAATACTTTGCCTCTCATGCTTACGTGTATTTACATACATGCGTGTACATAAGCGTCAAATTAGCAAAATGCTTTTTATTGCTGGTGAGCGGGTTTCTTTACTTCTTGCGGTGAGCAAGTTGGCAAGTAAACGGAATACGGAAAACTCGCTAATATTGACAGTTTCGAGCAGTGAGCAGCTCATATGTATGTATGTATGTATGTGCATATGTATATATTTAATGAATAAAGTTACACATGCCAGTTACATGCCGTGTGATGTACGCTGATGAGCAAAACAATTTTGAACAACTTTTTACGAGGCAGACTTTTTGTACTCGCACAAATCCGTATCCGTATAGATTACGTTTCCAAGAAAAATTTAAGAACAGCAAGGCAATGTGGGATTTCAGTTTGTTTTAAGAAATGGAATGAACTAAACTGGAGTCTTGGTAAATAATTGCGTCTGACATTTTGTAAAGCCCGCAAGCCTAGTAAGTAAAACTGAAAAGTTGTGGATTTCTCTGGCGGAAAATTTTAGTTTTGATAACGGAGGAACATTCTTTTACTCAATACCGTGGACGACAAGACAGCATGCTGGGGTCTCGGGCATGGCAAATTCAACCCCAAAAATGCATGCAAAAAAGTTAATTTGAATATAATATTTTCAACATACAGTCAGCATCAAAAATATGCATACCCTAACGTTTTGGCGATTTTTTTATTTATCTATATTTTTCATACCAAATTTTTCTTATTTTTTATAGAAACATAGTTCATTTAACGCTGTGGTGTATGTAGTGGTAAGTAGTGCGCGCCTTCACCTCGCAGGGCCTGGGTTCAAGCCCTGGTCAAAGCAACATCGCAAAAAAATTTTGAAAAAAGGTTTTTCCTAACAGCAGTCGCTCCTCGGCAGGCAATGGCAAACCTCCGAGTATATTTCTGCCATGAAAAGCAGCTTCTCATAAAAATACAATCGCCGTTTGGAGTCGGCGTAAAACTGTTGGTCCCTCCGCTTTGTGTGACAACATCAAGGCGCACGCCGCAAAGCGGAGGAGCAGCTCGGCCAAACACTAACATATGTGTAAGCGCCATTCTATTATTATATTATTATTATTTCATTCAACAGAAAAAATACAAAAATAAATTTTTTTAATTTCATAAAACCTGTATAAACAGAATAAATAGGCAAAATCTTATTTTATTTGAAGCGGTCATCCTAATCACCGACGTCAATTTAATGTAATTGATTGATTTGCAAGGTTTACGAGTCAGGTCATCTTTGAAATGATAGACAGTCGTTTTTTCGGCAATAAAATGGCGTGTCGTGAGATATCTTTGAATTCTCTTAAAATTCTGTACGGCAGTTTCGAACGCTGATGGAGTAGGGTTCGGAATCTCCTGCAAATGCAGGTTTCTACTGGGCATCTTCAAATCTGAATGTTTATGTTATCTTTACGAATCATGAAGTTTTCTTTAAATGACATTCAATCGTTAATGCATGATTTTGCATATTTTGAATCTCGGATAGCCAAGCGGCCATTCAGGTACTCTCTTCTACCTCTGTTAGATTTGAACTAGTGGAAGATTGTAACTAGGAGAGAGCTAGCCTCTATATCTGATTACCCTAATATGATTCCTGGGACATAGGGACATTTATGGAAACGTGGCAGCGGACGAACTAGCAAGGTGCGGCTCCGCACTGAATATGTCCTACGCGGTGGACGTGGGCGCTTCGCTCAGGGAGATAAAAGCGACAATTACCGAAATGTATCACTCGCAGGCTAAGCATAGGTGGAATCGTACACGATCGTACAAAATTACCCGGCAGTTCTGGGTGTCCTACGACCCACTTAGACCAAAGCTCTCTTAGGAATTACCAAAGAAGAAACCTACCAACTTACGGCAATGTGCACAGGGCACTGGTCCGTTGGTGTAGTAGTTGCGATTCGAGTTCGAACATTTCCTATGCGAGGATGAGGCTAAAGACACTCAAGGCTTGCTTCTAAGCCATGTTCAAAAAAAAAATAAAGTAGCTTTTAAAAGGTTTATAAACTGAAAAATATATGAAAACGTCATTTCATAAAGCTCTTTAAACCTACTTTATTTTCTATGAATAAGGTCAACAGTTTGTATTTGAGGTTATCAATTTTAAAGGAGGGTTTCAACCCCAAAACTCACGCCTTGTGTGCGCTAATGATAGAAGGTCATATCTCGGAGGTCCATACTATTATTCGCTATGTCCTGAGTTCTAAATATGTCTCATTCAGCTTCTCGAGAAAGTTGCGCTCAGAAAATATGATTCACTCTAATGCGTGCCTACAGCACAATTTAAAATTCTCGAATAAAGTTATGACAAGCAAATATTATGCATTAGGGCGCAAAGAAAAAGCACAAAATGTGCCAGCTAGTAATAAATAAATACTAAAAGAAGTCGAAAGAAAGCAACGAAGCAAAAATCTAATGGGGAAATATGTATGTATGTATGTTCGAGTAGAGCCGGTGACTTGGGTTTAAAATCTAAATCAATAACTGCAAAGTGTGCACCAACAAATCTACTCCACTAAATACATACATAAATATATATGATTTTGTATATCCAACACATCGTCTCCATATCTACACACATATTTTCAGCCTTTGGAGAATATTTATTTTATTCAAGTGGTTTGACCTTGATTGAAAGTGGTTGACTACCCAGCACACTGGATCAACTTGCTACTCCTTTAGATCGAACGCTATTCATTCACTGAAATAGAAATTGAAAATCATTTAAGTGCCACAATAATTCACTCTTGCCATCGCGCTGAATACGAAATGGTCAATGGCAAAAAATGTAAGCAGTCGATAGATGTTCCGGTACAACGAATAAGTAAAAGCAGACGGACAAAACTTTACACTAGCAAAAAATCAAATGCATTGCGAGGAAGAAAAGGAAATATTGAATATGAAATTACTGGCAACAGCAAATCTTTATGCTTTGCAAACTTTATGAATAATTGCACTTGGGTGGACTCAAAATCCACAAGTGAACAAAAATAAAGTGTCTTTATGTATTATACAGCTGGCAATGCCAAAGCGGAATCGGACACTGGAAATAGTAACCAATCATCAAAAGAAACAGAGTTCATTTTTAGTATTTAAAGGATTTCATCGCTTTGGTAAGCAACAAAAGACCAGAAGAGAAGAACAAGAGACCAAAAGTATATTGGTCGTGTTGTTTCCATAGGCACATATTTACATACATATGTACATATTCTAAAATCAAAACCACACATTTAGACCTTTCGCAGGAGCGCCTATGGAAATTCTGTTTAAATGAAAGCCCATGACGCAATATTGAGGCCTAATAGAAAATAAGAAAAACTTACATAGAGAGCAAAATAACACTTAAATTTGCGAAGCAGTAAAAGTGGAAGCCTACATCGTAAGCATCCCAGTGTAAGTTGCGAAGATAAATGTACGTATGTATGTACGTATGTATGTATGTAAGTAGCCGAATTATTTTTCTTGACATTCCGTTGTTTTTTTTTCCTATATAAGAAATTATACATATGTATTTGCTACTTTTCCCTAAAGTAATCAATACCGTAGCTGTGGCAATGAATTACGAAAGATATAGAAAAATAAAATGGCGACGACAGCGTATTTGACATGAATATCTGTGCCGGGGTGTGTCGACAAAATAGTGGATGACAGCAGGTGAATTATTGCGGTGCTAAATGGTTTGTGCTGAACAATTGGGAAGTGTAACATAAACTTGATTGCCAATGGGAAAATTTTATGTGAGGCTAGTCATAATTTGTTGGTTAATATTTTTGTTTGCCTAAAGAATACCGATCTCGTTATAAAAGTTTCAAATTTTAAGCAGATAATAAGAATACTTTACCCATACATGCATACCTATAAATATATATATATATATCTAGTATACATTACCATCTCGACAACAAAACCCGAGTTATTTGCTTTCGCACGATTTCGTCTAGCACTGATGACAGGTCATTTCAATGAGCATTGATGGAAAAACGTGCCTTACCAGCTTCAACATTGTAGGTACTGGCAACAACAAATACAATCACTAAAAGTCGTAATGCATAAAGTCAACCTCTATTACATTAGCTGCTCTCACAATTCCGAACATACAGCTCCATACACTCGTGCAGTGTATTACAAGCATTTCGCTTTATGCAAGGTGCAGCATCAATCGTTCGGTGATTACCGTTAAACTGCATCCAACACCAGCGTATGAATTTAACCTGTCACTTTGCGCTCTGTTTATCTGCCTCCCTCCTAGTAGTCAACTGAGTTCGTTTCTCGCCTTCAAAGTATTCACATATTTACTTCCTCTCCCAACCCTGTAGGAAATCGAGAACTAAGTACTTCCTGAAATTCCACATCTCTGGGTAGCTCACTAGTTTTGTAAACAATTTCTTTAGAATATCAGGATTCTATCCCTAAAAAGGTAGCCGTAATTTAATAAAAAGTAATGCAAGATTTTACCAGTTGAAATAAATCGTGTTGCGAATACATACTTAGTTGTTTTAAAAGTTGTATTTTCAAAGACGCCTGTTGAATATTAAACCACACACGTATTGCAAAAAGGAGTGAATCGACAACTCCCATGACAACCCGATGGCAAATATAAATACATTGGTGCTCCAATATAACGAATGCCGATATAACGAATTTTCGGTATAACGAACACTTTTACGATTACGACTGTTTCGAGAAGTGCATCAAATCATCTGAAGAAAAGAATGCGAAGCATCAAAAAGCACTCAATCTCAAAATTTCCCGTCCTCAAAAACAATCGAGCATATCAGACTTCTTTTCCACGAAAAAAAACCACCGCAAATCTTGGAAATTTTTGTGTGGGGCTCTAGCTTTAGTTCTTTGACTGTTTGTTTTTCTTAATATTACAACTTATGCATGGAATTTTTGATAAATGAATGAATGAATCTTTTTACTAGGCGTATATAGCACATACGTATGTATGTGTATATGTATGCATATAATATACTGGAGCACCAGTGTAGCACCAATAGCGTGAAGTTACTTCCTTTTTTCTGCAGGGACCATGTGTACTACCCATCTACGATTATCTATGTATCTATGTATGTGTGAATGTGTAGGCGCGCAACCAATTAACGCTTCGTCGCAAACGTATACGCACCTGGTTGTCCATGAAGTTATTGAAGTGCATATAAGAGCAATTACTGAGTGCATCCGTGCCGCCAGCGTCGCCGTTGTCGCAATGGCTGTGGATTTCCTGCAACTCCTTCATGCCCCCTGGTGGCAAATTATCGCCTTTAAACGAGACCCGTTTGGGAGTTTGTTGCGTAGCCCCAGTGCGGTAGCTCGATGTTCGTCGATTACGACCCAATGTGCTGGAAAGTCCGGCACTCACTCCACTCAGTGATCCGAGGGTGCCCGCGAATCGTGCCGAGTGCATTGCTCCACCTGCCGCTGAAGCAAATGTCCCCATCATTTGAGAAAAAGCGGCGCAACCGACAGCTTCTGGTTGCTGCCGTCGATGAGGGTGATGGTGCTGCTGCTGTTGTTGCTGTTGATGATAATGCTGATGATGATGTTGATATTCATGATGACCGCCCGTGTTGCCGGTGGTTACGCTGGGCTGCAGCATCATACCGCAACCGCCAAAGCGAAAATGAGGAATGCAGGTGGCACCAGAGACACTCGCGCCACATTCACTGCCATCGAAATCGCTTTCATCGCCGACTGTACTGCTAGCGCAGGCGTTGATATCAACAACTGCAGGAGCGAAGTCGCGCGGTAGTGTTGCAGAGTCAAGTGCATTTTGTGAGCGTGGTGCTGCGGTGAGCGTCCCCGTGTAAATTATATTGAGAGTAGCTGGCAGTTGCTGTTGCAGCTGGGTTTGTGGAATCTGTTGTTGTGCTTGTGGAAGCTGTTGCAGGTGTGTATTATGCTGTTGTTGTTGTTGTTGTTGTTGTTGTTGTCGTTGATGCTGTTCGATGGTAGGAAGAAAGAGTGTTTGTGACTGAAGACTGCCAGAGGCGTGCTCTTGATGTTGAGCGACTGGATCTGAAGTCGTGGCGGTGCTGGCGAATACGTGCGTGGGCTGGAACTGATAGACTTGTTCATTACCCGCTACTCCGTTGTCAGTACTACTTTGCGACGTTGCCGCCGCTGTTGTCAAGATTGCGGTACCTGGCGATACCACTGAAGTTGGTATCATTACAATGGGAAGAACTGTAGCCGCATTGGAGTGAGCAGATCCGGAAAGTTGCAACAGCTCCATTTGGCACAATTCATCATAACTTAATGGACGCAATTCCATCGCGAAGTACCTCACCTTTCTAACGGTTTCAAAACAGAAATGGGCGTGGCCACAGAATTTTCATTGAAAAAATGTTTCGTTCCATTAATTTCAAATTATGCACTGAACTTGTAAATTTAAACTTGATTTTCATATTTAAAAAAAGAAATTGCAATCACGCTTTACTGTATGTATGTACATTATTACACCCACTTAGCTTCTTCTTATCACACTCCAATCTCTGGGTTTTCGCTCACGCCAATGATGCACGTACATAGACATGTATGTAAAGGAATCTTTATATTAAACTTCCCTCTGCGGCCATGCATTAAAAATGCTTCGCGAAGCACTGCTCGGTTTGCGCGCAACTTCACCTTCGAACAGCCGATTAGTGACTGAGCTACGGTCAGCTGAAATGTCATGCTCTCGCCCTGGCATTCAGTGACAAATTCGATTGAGATAACCCAGAAGAGCATTCGTTGCGCAGCTTCCACAAAGTTACCGACTGTTATTTTATGCTTTTGCTTAATGTTTGGCGCTATTTTACCTAGGGACTTACTATCAAACATAGCCGGTCTACTTTCAGCTGTACTGTGCAGCATAGTAGCGCCAAGTGCGGAGTGCAAAGGACCGCGCCTGCGTATTTTTACTTGCCATACTGCGAGAGTTTTTATTTAAGTAGTTACATATCTGTAATACAAATACTGTGGGTGTTGTGGTTTGACATCAATTGATTTCTCAGCGCTTCTAATTTGGAATTGTAAACAATTCTCTCTATTTCAACGTGCCCAACTTTGTACTGATTTATTTATCGAATTATCTGATCCGTTGGGGAAATACCCAGTGAAAATATATGGGATTAACCAAACTTCTGTTAGACTATGCAAGGTTTTTGTAAGAGATGTGAACTCCTACCACTAGAATCGGACAACAACCAACTGTTGTGCATCGCCTTAAGCAATTCATACTTATGGTTAATATGTATGTATGTATGTATTTATGTATGTAGGTATAAACATATAAGTCAAAAATCAAATTCTAGTAATCACGTAGTATTTACTTTGTTTCTCGTTCCTT
The DNA here is from genome assembly GCF_001687245.7 of Rhagoletis zephyria. Lineage (NCBI taxonomy): Eukaryota > Metazoa > Arthropoda > Insecta > Diptera > Tephritidae > Rhagoletis > Rhagoletis zephyria. The sequence continues at coordinate 19,859 of NW_016160456.1, read as the reverse complement.
GCTATTTATTTTTTATGGCTTTATCTATACATAAGTTAACTGTTACTTCCCAGTTTAATATCCATTCTTATAGTTTTTCATAGGAATTAACTTTTTGTACCCAAGCATACTTTTGCACAAAGATATTTTCACTCTGTTCACGTTTCGGTTGTTTGTAACAGCTAAACGGAGTCAAGATAGATATAGAAATTTTACATAAAAAATTCTCAAAATAAAGAGAGGTAACGATTGCGTCATGCCGCGATAACTTCAGTTAAAATTGTGTAGTCTGCTTTATCTGCGTCTTAGGCAGGTTGGTATTCAAAATTACGAAATTAGACTGAAACGACATCTAACCCCGAATAGCGATGTGTCTGAAAAAAGCTAAAACGCCTACATATGTATATTTCAGTAAATGTTAGAACTAAACTGCTTCAAATCGATATATGTAAACAGAATTATGTTCTAGCAGAAGTTTAACTATTTCCTCACATAGAGTTATTTATAGAAATGAAAATATATGGCTGCTTTATATTTTGTTATATGACCATGTTAAATCGTTAAGATTTGATATTATTTTATTCTCGAATATAAAAAAAAAAATTGGCGTGACAAAGCCTATGTTTAGCACATATATGCATAAATCACAATAATGACTTATTAAATTTTTTCAAACTTGCTACACACAAGGCTGGGTGGGTCGAGAAATAATCCCCTAGTTTGAAGGAGTAAATTTTTTGAGCTCATACAAATGCCCGTCCTTGGATGAGGAGTGCTAAAAACAGCCCCGCTTAACATTTTAATAAGTGATGAATTTTATTGCTTGGAAGCATAACAACAAATGAAATAATGAAAAAAGTTCCGGCGACTTGAATGTTGATGTCGATATTAGACATTGTTGTCACTCATACGCCATGGCATGCTTTTCGAACGAAAACACTTATGCACTATAAATATTATGGAAGTCAGTTGTATGATATACATACAACTTTCCTTTTTATACCCGAGCGCACTTGTGCACAAGGGTATATTAAT